>NC_051396.1:19805656-19820656 GCF_015228065.2 Penaeus monodon | reverse complement strand
AAATTAGAAAGAAATAAAGTTAAAGAAGAAGAAGAAGAAAACGAAAAAGAAAAAGAAAAAGAAAAAGAAAAAGAAGAAGAAAAGAAGAAGAAGAAGAAGAAGAAGAAGAAGAAAAAGAAGAAGAAGAAAAGAAGAAGAAGCAGCAAAAAGGAGAGATTTCACAACTGTCATCCTTCTCAGAATGGATTACCCTCCTTCGTAAACAAGCGGGCGTTCCCCTGGTCTTCCTTTTCAATCCAAGGTAATCGGTCGTGTTTTGTACATGATCTGACCGGTCGTACTGTTAGCAGCGCCACAAATTGCCTTGTAATGATGGAAGAGTTTTCTAGGAGTCAGTGAATGCGCCTAAAGATAAATTGAATTCTTATAATGAGCAAGGAGGGATGGGGACAGCTTTTGCAAGAAGTTTACATTTAATGTTTGAGAGATTATGTTGATCATATGAATGATTCTTAATGGAATGATGTATTCAGATGAATATCTAATGAAAATAATAATTCTGAATGCACAAGAATCTCTAAGAAACAGGAGTCTTGGGAAAAAGCGATCATCTGAGGAAAATTATCAAAATTATGAAAATAATGAATAAACAAACAGACATGCTGGAAAAAAAAAGATAGGAAATTATAAAGCTGAAATGAAAATAAGAGCAGAGTATTAAAAAAGCGATAAGGTGCAAACTTTCAATACTTTCGCAATTATGAACTTAACCGATACACCATCCTGTAAACGACGCAAGAAAACAGTCATTCACTGCATTCTTATGACATAAAGAGCATCTGCGAAGAAGTTTTTTCTCCTTAAAGCCAAATTCGGACGACAAACAAGGCGTTCCTCTGCTTAATTGTTCTTTAACGATGTTCTTAGGATAAGCCGTCAACACCTGCACCTAACCGGCCTTGCGCATTACAAGGGATTAGCAGATTTCATGAACGTTTTCCCAATTTGTCTGAAACGTTTGGTCGTTTCTCTGCACATTTGAGAGCTATATTTTTATGAAAAACATAAAATATAGTATACTGGATTATCTGATAAGGTAAAAAATGATCCAGTTGAGAGGCGCGCTGGGCACAATAAAGCGTTCGTGATAGATAGCGAGAAGTAATGAAACTGATAGTTTACAAAATCATAAGTGAATAACAATAATGAAAAAATAATAATATTAACATAAATCATATCTCGACATGTTATTTACATAATCCATTCCATCACAGAGAATCAGTAGAGACAAAATACTCTGTGTTCCCCTAATAAATAATAATATTTTGAACATTATCTTGTGTTAGGAACAGCTGTATCGGTGTACGTAATCTAGGATTTCTGTCTCTCATTACGAGTACACCTATTGCAAAAACATTTAAGATTATTCATAGAACTATTTTTGTGAGCTATGATAGGCTAGATGATATTCTCCTTCATTTGAAATCTCTGCTTCTCATTTTCGTGAGTAGTGTGTAATGTAATAGAACAGTGATTATATATGTATAACAGTGTTTTGCAATTCACTTTTCTGTTATATTACGATTTTCATTTGGCCAGACTAATCCATTTTTATTCACTTACTCAGCATACCTTGACGAGACTATAATGTAGTGTATATTCATTTATGTTCGCTCAATGCTATTGCTACTATCTTGCATACCATTTTTAACTACTATCACCATTATTTTTTTTCTAGATTAAGCATGGGATTAGACTAATGCTGCAGTGTTCCATGAAGAATAAGATAAGCTGTTATTTTAAAACAAAACTTAACGGCCTATTTATACCGTATGATTATTTATTTGGTTACATGCCACATAAATTTAATAACTGTTAGTTGATTCAGAATTACTGGTTAAGAGTCTCAAGCAGTATTCTCTAAATATTATAACTACCTTTAACACACGGAGAGTGTGTAGTACAGCTCATACATGTTAAATATGGAGAAAATCGGGCTATAGGTGGTCTCGTCTGCTAGCCATGAGTTTTGTAAGTGAGCATAGTTCGTGCTTGAGAGAAATATTTGGGTTATAAATGGAACGAGTAAGTAAAATATTAAAAGATATAGTGAGACTTTGCGACCCGGGACTCAAGGAGGACAGCTTGGTAGCAGAATGTTTGAGAATGGTGGATAATTCTCCAAGGAACTCACTCATCCAGATAAAATACTGAAAAGTCTGACATGAAAATCAAAGAACTTAAGGAAAAGGTGGAAGAAGTAGATTGGCAACGATAGTCAAATCGAGCAAAGAATCTAGAAAAAACATTGATGAAGTAATCAAAGTACAGGACACTGTTAAGCAGATTGAAGCAATTTATCTAGCAGCCAGTATTATTTAACAGAACAAGCAAAGAAAGATGGCAGTACGATATATCGAAAGTAAAGGAAACAGTGAACTAGATGGATAAAAACGTTGGAAAAGACATCAAGATCACAAAGGAAGATATAAAGACACAGCTTGCAGAGCAAGTAAAGAAAAAATAAATTAAGACACACCTTGAAATTAATAAACCAGATGTAATATGCATCATTGGATCCATCTGGATCCTTCCGGAGTCGACGTAATATTAGTACTTAGAGACTAAACTATTTGGAGAAAAAAAATGGAAAATGGAAATGGAGGAGGATAGCGAGATTCCTAAGGTAAGGAGTTATTAGAACTAATGGCAATTGAGGTGTACAATAAACGGGGTAGACATTATAATAATCACAGTGTACATGCACCTCATACATCGGCGTGGTCACAAATAAATTACCAAAAACTACAATAAGAAGCTTTATAGAGCCTGGAGGAAGTAAAAATTCTTGTAACGGGATTGTAATAAGCAAAATTGACCGGGAAAGTCAATCCCCAAGTGCAGCCAGATTCGCGGAATGCAAAATTACTAGAAGTCATAAATGAGCAAAATATAACAGGACGTACCTGGGTAAGAGGGCTACTTGCACAAAGCATGAAGATTATATTGAGGAAATGGATTACTGTCCTCCTCTCGGAAAAGGTGACCATGTAGTAATTAAACTAAATGCTGCTGGTAAAAACAAAAAAAAAAGAAAAAAGAAGAAAAGAAATCGTGAGCAAGGAAAGACAAGGGCAATTCAATTGCAAAAGAGGTAAATATAAAAGCCTTAAAGATTTCTTTGAGGGCATAAACTAGGAAATACTCCAAGGTGAAGACAACCTTGTTATACAATAAACAAATTTTGCGGTCTATATAAAAGGAGTAGAAAAAAATATATCGTGATTCAAAGTTGAAGCAAGAAGTGGCGAAAAGTGGTATAATGATAAATGCAAGAATATAAGAAGACATACTCTCAAACAACGTATGTAAGGTTATAGTAGAAAGTTATGCATTTACTCGAAACTTGGAGAGGCGAAATTAGGCTTTGAAAAGGATATAATTTCATAAAATTACAAATCTACAAAAGCTCTTTAACTATAGAAATTGAAAGTTTAAAGTAGAGATTAAATAAGTGCCATCAAGAACAATAACTTTGTTTATACTACGGAGGAGGAAATGTGTGAAATCCTTAATAAGAAATTTCAATCGGTGTTTGCTCTGAACCCATATTTTGAAATGACAATTAACCGTACAAACATAAACAGAATATCAAAATACCACACTCAAAAAGACTGAAAAAAACTACTTATAGGGTTACACGAACTGAAGCAAAGGGACCAGAAGATTTCGAATTGGGTTCTTGAGGAACGTGTTCAAAAACTTTATTGTTAATATTCCAGAAACAAGGAAAACTACCAAAATATTGGAAACTCGCCGACGCCACACCTTTATATAATAGAAGCGACAAACAAACTCCTCTCAATTATGTTACGTTAACCAGTCTAGTGTATAAGCTGTTAGAGATGATAATTAGGAAACAATGGGTTGAAGCACTTGAAAAACACGATGTGATATCAATTAAGCAATTTGGTTCCAGGGAAGGAAGGTCTATAGCAAACCTCCTCTGTTTCTATGTTTTTGAAATATCACAGGAAAGAGACGGTTGAGTGGATTGTGTTAAACATTGAAAAGGCATTCGATAAGGTGTCTCATAGAAGATTTTTATGGAAACTAGAATTACTATGTGAGGTAAAAGGCAAACTCCTCGAATGGATGAAAGACTTCCTTCGTGAAAGACAATGTACCGTCCTTAGTGACAGAAAATGGCGATGAGTAGCTAGTAGAGTATGTCAAGGATTGGTTTTGGCGTTGATTATGTTTACTATTTGCATCAATGGTTTGGGATCAAACATAAATCCAGGTAGTTAAATATTTTTGCACACAATGCGAAAAAAGGATAATAGACGACGTCTCGTGCCATTGCCTCGAAAGTAACATCGAGAATTGATTCATGTGGAGATGTACTTGGGAAAACGGAATTCACCATCAACAAATGCTATGCACTCAGGTGCAAAAAAAGTAAAAGTCGTTAACTATACCGATATAAATTACGGGACATAGTATTAAACCCAGCAGATAGCAAAAAGACCTTGTAATAATCGTAAACAGGAACCTAATCCCAAGTGACCACATACATGAAATGTTTCATAAAAGGGTAGATCTGACTGCTAACATGAAGAGGACATTCGTGTACGTGTACGAAGACCTAGGCTAGATTACGGTGGAGTGGTAGTGAGTCCAGACTTAAAAGAGGATATAAACCAACTAGAAATAGTTCAAGGAGCTACCACAAGATATGCACCTACTTTAAGAGAGTATCAATTTAAAAAGTTATACGATAATTTAATAATAGTGTTTTACGATATACGTGTGTGTGTGTTTTATAGTCGATGAATGGTTGGGCATCTACTATTTTGGACTGGTGTCTTATGTCTTTGAGGGGTGTTTGTGGGTGAGAGTGCCCACAGGTATGGCTGGGTGCTGGAGGTGAAGTCGGAGATCAACGGGGAGGCCGGCAGGGTCCCCAGTCGGCTAAGGACTGGGCAGTCCTTGTGTTGCTGCTGCTGTTGTGGTGTTCTGCTGGAGGATCGGGGAATGCTGATCTCAGTTCCGGATTCTGCGGCTTAAGTACACGATCGCAGGGACTGAGGGGAGCCCGCTGTCCAACGAGCGCGGACATGGCCGTGGACCTGATGTGACCCAACCCGAGAAACTATGCCGAACTTCTGGTTGCGGAGTCGTGCTGCTACAGTGTGTTTCATCCTATTTTATTCCATTCATACAAAAGGTTATAGTATACATGTTTTCCTTTGTATTATTTGAGTGGATTATAAAACTCTTATGAAAGTTATCATAATGGTTAACCATAAATAATTAGCGAATAAATGAATGTATGAATAAATGAAAATTAAATTCAACCGGGGAAGAACCACCTCGTGAATAACATGGAAGCTATATTCAATATATTTCCAAAATATGAATATATATTATCAAGAAACTGACTATTTTTTCACATACACCCAATGATATATATATATATATATATATATACATATACACATATATTTATACATATACATATATTTATGTATAGATATACATATGGGGGTGTATTTTATATATATATTTATATTTTATATAATATATATTATAATATATATTATATATATTTTGTATATAAATAAATATATATATATATATAAAATAAAATTTTATATATATATATATATAAATATAGGTAATATACATAAAACCCACACACCACCCAAAACCCCCACACACACACACACAAAACAATATTTTATATATATTTTAAAATATATATATATATATATAATAAAAATATATAAATTTGTAGTTATATATATATTTTAAAAATAAAAAAAAAATTATATATAAAATATATATATATATATATATATAATTATATAATATTTTATATATATATAATATATAATATAAAATAATTATATATATATATATATTATATATAATACATACATACTTTACAAACAACCCCACAAAACACACCCCACACACAAAATGATGTTTTGTATAAAATATATTTAATATATATTATATATATTATTATATAAAATTTTATATATACCATTAAAATTATATATATAATTATATAAAATATAAGATATATATTTTAAAATAATAAAATATAATATATATATAAATACCCACACACCCCACCACCCCAAAAAAGAAAAACATAGAAAAAGACTTTTAGAGCAAAAAAAATTTAAATATGAAAAAATGTACGAAAGTGAAAGTTCTTGTGTAAGTGCGGGGAAAACATCAAATTTAAATAAACATGTATTTTGTTAACCTTTTTAATCAAATGTGTCAAGTGTTTAAACGGTGGGTTGTGTTTAATAAATGAGTTTTTGATACTTATTGATTTTGTGAGTCCCAAATTGTGATGCCGCCATATACAGGATATGAGGGACCTTTTAAATCGTACCTATTTTGTGTAATTATATGATTAATTATTATATACCCCTTTTTGGGGTGTGATATTTACACCATGTGAAATATAGAAGATTATGTTTAGTTTATTTGCTGTGTAGCATATCCCCTATGAAAAAGAGTAAATTTTTCTCTGATAATTTGTAGAGTACAATTTTTTATTTTGAGTTGTAGTCACACTCTGGCAGTAGCACTCTCGGGCAGAAGCTCGCGTGGGGGGCACGGAAACTATGAAGAACTCCCTTTTATTTTTGCAAGCGGGATCTCCAATGAATCTACTTTATTTTTAATTTGGGTTTTTCTTCCCCTAAAAGCATCGTAGAGAAACACCAAACAAACATTTTAAAACAAAACACGAACAGTGAGTAAAACAAACAGGGGAAGTGACCATTATTCAGTTCTAAACGCCAGCCTCTTTTGGCCCCGGGTTCCCCCTTTGGGGCCCTTTTGTCGCCTCCCCGTGCCTCCTTCACCCTCGTGGGCCGTTTATAAAAAACCCCCCTCAGGAGTGATTTTAAATTAGTGCAGTAAATTGTGGTTTTTTTATTTGAAGTGTAGTGCTGGGCAAATAGTTTTAAAGTGCAGTCCCCTATTTTTACCCCAGCAAAAGGGGAGCCAAATCGAAGCATATTGAAGATTGTAGGACCCGAGACAATTTCTAACTCTCTGCGACGCTTCGTGAGGGGACTGATTCCCCTGGGGCGTCGCGGCTCCCCTTACCCGAAACGTCCCCGGGCGGGGGAGTAAACGGCACTGCCACAACACCACCCCCCCCTTTCCCCCACACTCATGGGGGAAATTTTCCCACCGGATTTTCGCCAAATTTTGCTGTATTATTTTGACGCCCTTACCACGGAAACCAGGGTAAAGGAAAAAAAACCGAAAAGGCCAGTAAAAAAGCGCCCCGGAAAAAAAACAATTCAGCCTTGAAGGTTAAAGGGGAGCCATTGCCAGAAATCCCCCCTCCCACGGGATATTACTACATTGCCCCGTGGTAATACGGGGGGGTTTGAAAAGGGGAAAAAGCAGTGGGAAGGGAGGAGGAAATCGTTACGGGCTGGGAACCCCCGTGGGAAAGGGAAGAAAAAGGGCCCGTCGGAAGGATGGGAAGCTTTTTTTTCAGGAGGAGTTTCCCCCTCACTCCTACAGCCCGTAATTCAACTGCGAGTTCGCCGGGGAAAGAAATTCGCTCCCTTTCCAACGTTTCCTCACACTCCCGCCCCCAAAAAGGGAACAACCCCAACCTCCGAAAGTATTACCAAAAGATCGAGCCCCCAAACTTTTTCCGGGAATGGAACGGAAGGGCCCCCGATTATGCTGTCATGGGGGTCTCCACAGTCTGGCCCATCATCAAGCAGCATATAAAAGCACCCCATGTGCCTTAAAACCTGAGATGCGAATTTAAAAGTCCCCGCAAACCAACAGGGCTAGTAGATAAATGTACTGAAAAAATTCGAGGAGCATATAAAAAACCCAGTAATGAGGCGCTGGAGGGAAAGGGCCCCTTTCCCCCAGGGGGCAAGAAAGCAGACGGCGAGTGCTTCGATGATTTTTTGGAACGGCTGAAAATTTGTCCGGGAGATAGATTTTTGCAAGGCTGGAACCAAACATCCCTGTGACAGGGGATAAACAGGGCATACAAAGGGGGTTATACGTGTGAAAAAAATTTCCCCAAAAAGCTCATTCGATGGACTGTTGGGCGCCCTTGCAAATTTTTGGGAGAAATGCAGGTTAAATAAAATCAAAAAAACCCCCACCCATCATCTGTTTTGGGGGAAAACGTTTCATACCGTTTGTTTCTCAATAAAAAGGGGTAAAAAGGCTCCCCGGAACAAAAGGGGCTAAGATAGCCCAAGCTCACCTTTGCCTATTTAAAGTCGCAACTGCGGGTGGTCTTTCCAACATGAAAAAGGTCTTTTCGACCCCATTTACTTCCCATGTGTGTTTGTGGCAAAAAATGGGCCATTGGCATTCTACTGAAAAGTGCCCCCTTGCCGGGGAATGCCAGTTTTAAAGGGGCCCTGAAAATGGGCGGGGAACACAAATGATCCTGCTGCCCAAAGAAAGGGGAAGGCTAAGAAGGAAAAAGAAGGGGAAACAAAAACCAGAACTTGAAAAATTTTAAATTCTTTTTATTCCCCCCAGTGTCACATGCCAGGAATGGGCACCTCTACTGCACGACCTAAACCCCAGCCTTCCCCCAAAATCTGCATTTATTCGGCATAATGAAATTTATCGGGTAGTCCCTTTCCATCTCCCTGACCCCAGGTTCAGAAAACAACTGTCATTGGAAATCAAGCCTCTTAAATAAAAAAACTTGGGGCTTTCGGAAAAAAGACTTGGCACCACCAGCGAGGGGAGTGTACTACAATGCAGATTTTTTTTACAGATGCCACCATGGGGTGGAAAACATTTTGTGAAATATAAACCCATGGCCCACCGTTCGACAAATTTGGAAATTTCTTTCCGCCTTTTGCTTCACCCCGCTGGGTCTCTTGGAAGGGTTTTTAAGGATTTGGGGGTTGTTCCGGAAATATTTCCCCAGGGAAATGTCGGATGTGCACAAAGGGCCCAAACGAGTCCATGGCCGGATAGTACGCCCGTATTGAACCCCTTTTCAGTTGCCTTTTCGCTGGAAACCGGTTGGGAATCGCCTGGAAAAAAGGGAAGGAAATATTTTTTGCATCATTAAAGCAAAGTCTTGGTGAAGAAAAGGGCCCACTTTCAGTCAGGGGCCCCTCAAGACGATGATTTGGCCCCCCCATGAGAATTCATCTGCGGGGGTATGTGACGCCTTTTGCGATTCACACCCCAAAAAATATTCCTTTGGCTTTTCAGGGAAAAAAAAGAAGAAGGAGCTTGAGTCATTAGTGAACCCCAAGGGGATCTTTAAAAACCAGTAGAGGATGAACCCCTCAGATTTGGGTCCCTCCAATGGTTGTTGTCCCAAAAGTGGGAAAGGTGGTGGTTTTGTATTAAAAATGACCTTTTAAAACTCAACAGGCAAAATTTTCTCGCCCCCGCCCACCCTTCTCCGACGCCATTTTTCACCATCAGAAAATTAGTCCACGGGCAAAATTCTTTTACAACTGGGGGATGCTCTTTGTGGTTATTTGGGGAACTACCCCTGCAGAGGACGATCAACACCGACTACATTTTTCACTCTTTTTGGGCGGTTTAGGGATTGTCCCCTGGCCCCATGGGTTTTGCTGCCAAAAGGGACGGCCCCTTTTTCTCCGAGGGACCGGGCACTTCAGGGGGGGAACGAACTTCATCAAAGTTGTGGATGACATTCTTTCCCACATGATGAGAAAACATCTCCACCTTAAAAAGGTAAAAAGAAATCCCGGGCCAAAGGGTCGTCAGCACGGGGTAACACTTAAAGCAGAGAAGTTTTTTGTGGCTGCATCTGAGGGCCCGCTTTTTGTGGGTAAAACTTCAAGATAAAGGTTTTTGAAGCAGACCCAGAGAAGGTGAGTGCCATCAAAAGAGTTTCCTACCCCTGCGAAATTAAACAGATCTTCGGCATTTATGAGCTTGGTAAAAACGACTGGCCCGAGTTTAAACCCAAGGGTTTTGACCCCTGCAGCGCCACTCCCCCCCTGATGAGTTTCCCAAAAAGAGCTTTTTTCTTGGACAGCGGACCACACCAAAGCTTTTTTTTGACACTAAAAAACTTTTCAAAAACCCCCCATACTCGCGACCCTTTTATCCCGCCTTCCTACCATTCTGCAGACCGACGCCACAGACCCCTATGGCCCCCGGCTATTGGGGTTTCTGGGGGACCACAGTGTGGGAAAAACAAGAGGGGGCCCAAATTTGGGCTCGTTTCTTTTACGGACAAAAGAAACACGGTATGCGACCATCGAAATTTGGGAAAAAAAAGCCCGTCCCTTTGGGGGGTTCAGCAAAAGCAAATTTTATCTTCTTTGGGGCTTTTCCCCGCACTTCGTTTGTGACAATCACGTCCATTTGGGTTTCCCCTTTTTTAACCCCCTTATTTTTCTGGATGCCATTGGGAAAAACTCGCCTCCAAACGCATGAAGGATAGAAACGCACCCCCCCCCCATTTTTTACTGCAATGTGGCGGGGGCAGGTAAGGATTGTGCATTCCTTTATGCCCTTTTCCCGGGGCACCTGTGAGTCCCCAAAAGTGGGAAAAGATGGTACCCTTTAAAAACTAGATGGACACTTTTGTCAAGAAATTTCGGGTTTTTCATGCTGTTTAAGTTAAAAGTTCAAAACAAACAGACGCTATAGACGAGCAAGAGGATCTCTTCATGGGGAAAAATTGCGTAGGGGTGCATCTAAGGATGCCTCATATGAAAAAATTTTTATCAGTAAAATCAGGGTTCCCCAATGACCCCTACAACCTGCCAAGTACCCCGCGTCCGTTTTGGAAAAATTTTTCAAGGGTTGTACAACGGGTGGTGACTTGGTGCTGTAGGACTTAGAGGGGGGTTGTCCCTGCTTCTTTACGCCCTTTCCCCTCGCTCGCCCGCATGATTTCCACTCCGGTTTGGAAGCTACAAAGCGTCGTGCCAACAGGGCAGTCCCTTTTTGGGCCCGGCATTAAAGCGAATAGGAATACTGTTCGGCCTGGAGCCATGCCAGCGCCCCCAGCTTACCCGCAACAGGAAAAACCCCGCTGTTTTAAAAAACAAACCCACCAAAAACATTCATTCTGTATCATGACTTTTAAATGTTGCTGGAAAACCCCTTCTTGGTGATTGGACCGGGCTTTCCCGGATGGGCCTGTTTTCCCCTCCCCTGTGGAAATAATACAACAAGGCTTCAACCCATTAGATTCTTTTCGGCAAAATGTTTCCCTGACTTTGGGGTCCCCCGTTCGCCCCCCGCACCGACGGGGACGCCAGGTTCTTCAGCCGAGAAATTTTCAACCTTTTTTCAAACGATGGGGGGGTGCGGCAGTCATGTCAAGTCCCCATTTCCCACAGTCCAATGGGCATGCAGAGGCTGCTGTGAAGAAAACAAGTAAAATGATTTATGAAGACCACCAAAAAGGAATATTGACTGTAGGAGTTTTGACAGAGGGTTAAATTGGGAATTTCTAAAGCCCCAAAAATTTCCCCCTGGGCGTTCTCCTGCTAAAATTCTGTTTGGGGATGCCCCCCTTTGCTCCTGGGTTTTCCTGCCCATTCTAGTGCCTTTTATGAAGGGGGGGCCCGACCAAGGCTGAAGACTGCGACCCGTCGTGGGTGCAGTACGAGCCCCAAGGGCGTGAAGACCCGCTATGACACTCGCGCCCCCTCCCCTTTCCAAGTTAACAGTTGGGGGGCATTTGCGACTCCAGGATCCCAATCCCAAACGGGTTTGGGGAAAGGTTTGGGCCCCTGTCATGGGTAAATTTGGGAAATCTTTTGTGATTTCACATCAGGCTTCCAAGTGGCCCTATACCCGTGGCCCAAACGAAAAGCTTCCTGCGCCCTACACAGCTCAGATTGGACATTCCCAAGATTTTTAAAAACAGCTGCAGATGATGCACCTGGAAACTTTTAAACCCCCCCTGTGCCTGTTGAACCTCGACGTTCGGAAAAGTAAACAAATCGGGAATCCGTTCAAACTCCCCCCCTAGGAACGTAAAGGGGGGGGGGAGATGTGGGTTTTGATAACAATAACATCGAAAATATGGGGGTCATTTTGTTAAGATTTATAAATGCCATTACTCCAATTTCTCCGGCCACACACACACACACACACACACCCCCACCCCCCCCCCCAAAACCCCCCCCCCAAAAAAAACACACACACCACACAAAACACCAAAAACACCAAACCCCACACACACACACACACACACACAACGCACGCACACCTACATCTATCATCTGCGTGCGTGCATTACAATCTACAAAACCCTAACGACCGTCCAAAACAATCCGGTACAAAGGGCAGAATTTTGAATAGCCAGACCATTAACGAGATATTTATAGGACCAATATATTATGCCAAGTAGGCGCCACAACCTCGGCGAATTCAAGAGACAATTAGCAGAGAAGCCAAGCAGAATATGGAAACCAAAACCAACCCGATACAAAAAAAGAAAGAGAGAAAGATAGAGAGAAAAAACAAAACAGCGGGTAAATATATGGGAGGTTAATTACGAATATCATTTAGGCTAGACAGTTTTTCATGGCACCGGTTTTTAAAAAGAGCTGACACACACCACACCAAAAACACCACACACACACAACACACACACCCCACCACACACACACACACCACACACACCCCACACACACACACAACACAACACACACACACCTCACACACCCCACACACAAAACAACACCCACACACCACCACCCACACAAAATATATATTATATATATATATATATATATAATATATATATATATATTATATTATATTTAGTATGTATTAATAAAAACCAAAATATTACATATAATTTTAATATATAATATATATATTATATATATATATATAATAATATATAATATATTATATATGGGTGTGTGTGTGTGTGGTGTGCGTATGTGTGTGTGGTGTATGTATATATAAAAAAAATTTTATATATATTAATAATATATATATATTATATATATATTAAGGGTTGTGTTATATATATATATAATAATATATATATATATATAATATATATATATATATAATTATATATAAAATTTGTGTGTGTGTGTGTGGTGTGTGTGGCGTATTGTGTGTGGTGTGTGGTGTACATATATGAATATATAATATATAATATATTATTATATATATAATTATATATATAAATATATAATATATTATTACGGATGTGGGGTTGTGTTGTGTGTGTGTTTTTGTTGTGTGTGTGTGGGTGTGTGGGGTGTGGTGGTTGTGGGTGTGTGTGTGTGTGTGTGTGTTGTGTGTGTGTGGTGTGTGTGAAATATGTGTGTTAATAAAATCTATTTTCCCTATCTTTATCTTTAATATGCATATTTAAATTTATATAAAAAATATATATATATAATAATATATATATATATATATATATATATTTTAACATATATAATGATAGATAGATGATAGATAAATAGATAGATAGATAGATAAAGATTTTCACCCAAAAAAATTACACTGTATATATTTGGTTTTGGGGTTTTTCCCCCTTTTCCTTTTTTTCCTTTTTTTATCTGTATATCTCTTCTTTTATTTTCCCCTTTTCACGCTTTTTCGTTTTCCATCTTTTTTTTTTTCCTTTTTTTCTGTTTCCTTTTCCAACAAAAATTTATCAAAAAGCTTGATAATTTGTTTGGTGCCAATGCAGGTTACATTTTTTATTTACGAAATCATCATATGCGTTTTGTTTTTATGTCTGTCAAATTTTTTTTATTTGCCCTTTCGTGGTATTTTACATGTTACTTTGCCACATTTTGATTTTTCTCATATGCTTATTTTCAAAAATTTTTTTACAATTTTTAATATTTCGTTTTACAAGGGAAAACCTCGATGGGAAATTTTTAAAATCTAGGGTATATACCATAGTGGTACCACTTTTCTGGAAAAGTAATCGATCATTACATGCGCTTTATATACATAAAAAAAGCTACCCATTGCACTAAGAAATCAGCTTTTAGTTGTACTAAACCCTTTCTAGAAACTTTTCTTTTTCATTCCCCCTGTAAAGAGCAGGGGTTTTCAAACCCCCAAATAGACTTCGGAACCACGCAAAAGTAAAACGAAGCCCAATTCTGTTTTAAAAAACGCAAATGAGTTCCCTCGGAAAGGGTTGAAAAAACTATCAAAGGACAAATGAACATTCACCAAGGAAATACAAAGACTTTACTGGGTGCTGACATTTTACTCGGCCAAAGTTTTTATTTGTTTTTTAACGACGAGTTTAAAATTTTTTCCACAACGAATTACACAAAACCCTTTCCTCCAATGCCCTTCAAAAGGGTGATGTTGCAATACTTCTTAATATGTGAATTTTTGCTGAAAGTTTTGGAAAAAAAAGCTTTATATTTTTTGCGTGTGTAAGCACGCACCACACACACACAACACATAGGACATGAGAATTTTTCGATTCAAAATCTGTGGCTGTGCTTCCGTTATATTATTTAAAATAAATATAAATATAATAATAAAAAAATAATAAATAATAAAATATAAATAAATAATATATATAATTATATATATAAATTTTAATTATATATTTATAATGATTAGTTTTTATATAATTAAATATATATTATATATAAATTAAAAAATTTTAAATATATAAAATATATAAAAAGAATACAAAACACCAACAGAGCGACACGACACCACAACACCACACACAACAACCCCACAAACCCCACCAACACCAATTAAAAAAATTATAAAAAATATATTAAAATATAAAAAAATATAATAAATATAAAAATAAATAATAATATTAATAAAAATAATATATAATATATAAATATAAAATATATGTAATATATAATTTTAATATATATATAAATGTATATATAATATTTAAAATATTATTAAAAGAAATATATATAATATATATATTTTAAACATATGTAATAATAAGTATATATAAAAATAGTTATAAAAATTTCATTTATTGTAAAAGGGTACATCCTTTGTACAATGGGGAACAGAGGGTAGTTATACTTGTTTTAACCG
>NC_051396.1:19796962-19801962 GCF_015228065.2 Penaeus monodon | reverse complement strand
GACAGCGGGCTCCCCTCAGTCCCTGCGAGTCGTGTACTTAAGCCGCAGAATCCGGTACTGAGATCATCATTCCCGATCCTCCAGCGAACCCACAACAGCAGAGCAACACAAGGACTCCCAGTCCTTAGCCGATGGGGACCCGCCGCCTCCCCCGTTGATCTCCGACTTCACCTCCCACCCACCATACCTGTGGGCACTCTCCCCCACAACACCCCCTCAAAGACATAAGACACCCAGTCCGAAAAAAAAAGAAAAAACCAAAGATAGAGATGCCCAACCATTCATCGACTAATAAACAAACACACACGTATTCGGTAAACATATTATTATTATCGTATAACTTTTTAATTGATACTCTCTAAGTAGGTGCATATCTTGTGTTAGCTCCTTCAACTTTTCTAGTTTGGTTTATCACCTATTTTACAGTCTTGACTCACTACCCTCACCGTAATTAGCCTCTGTCTTCGTACACGTACACGAATGCCTCTTCATGTTAGCATCAGATCTACCCTTTTTATGAAACTTTTCATGTATGTGGTCACTTGGGATTAGGTTCCTGTTTACGGATTATTACAAGTCTTTTTTGCTATTCTGCTAGGTTAATACTATGTCCCGTAATTTATATCGGTATAGTTAACGACTTTTACTTTTTTGTGGCACCTGAGTGCATAGCTTGTTGAATGGTGATTCCGTTTCCCAAGTACTCTCCACATGAATCACTTCTCGATGTTACTTTCGAGGCAATGGTCACGAGACGTCGTCTATTTCCTTTTTTCGCATTGTGTGCAAAATAATATTTAACTACCTGGATTTATGTTTGAATCCCAAACCATTGATGCAATAGAACATATCAACGCCCAAACATCCTTGACATACTCTACTAGCTACTCATCGCTTTTCCCTGTCACTAGGACGGTACATTGTCTTTCACGAAGGAGTCTTTCATCCATTCGAGGAGTTGTGCCTTTTACCTCACATAGTAATTCTTGTTTCCATAAAAATCTTCTATGAGACACCTTAGCGAATGCCTTTTCAATGTTTAACACATTCCACTCAACGTCTCTTTCCTGTGATATTTCAAAACAGAGAAACAGAGGGGTTTGCTATAGACCTTCCTTCCTGGAACCAACATTGGCTTATTGATATCACATCGTGTTTTTCAAGTGCTTCAACCATTGTTCCTAATTTATCATCTCTACACTTATACACTAGACTGGTTAACGTAACAAATTGAGAGGAGTTTTTTGTCGCTTCTATATAGAAAGGTGTGGCCGTCGCGAGTTTTTCCGAATATTTTGGTATTTTCCTTGTTTCTGGATATTAACAATAAGTTTTTGAACACGTTCCTCAATACCCGCATTCGAAATCTTCTGGTCCCTTGCTTCAGTTCGTGTAACCCTATAAGTAGTTTTTTTTCAGTCTTTTTGAGTGTGGTATTTTGATATTCTGTTTATGTTTGTACGGTAATTTGTCATTTCAATATGGGTTCAGAGCAAACCCGATTGAAATTTCTTTAAGGATTTCACACATTTCCTCCTCCGTATATAAACAAAGTTATTGTTTCTTGATGGCACTTATTTAATCTCTACTTTAAACTTTCAATTTCTATGTTAAAGAGCTTTTGTAGATTTTGTAATTTTAATGAAATATATCTTTTTAAAGCCTAATTTTCGCCCTCTCCAAGTTTCGAGTAAATGCATAACTTTCTACTATAACCTAAATACGTTGTTTGAGATTATGTCTTCTTATATTCTTGCATTTATCATTATACACTTTTCGCCACTTCTTGCTTCAACTTTGAATCACGATATATTTTTTTTCTACTCCTTTTATATGACGCGCAAAATTTTGTTATTGTATGAACAAGGTTGTCTCACCTTGGAGTATTCCTAGTTTATGCCCTCAAGAAATCTTTAAGGCTTTTAGATTTACCCTCTTTTGCAATTGAATTGCCCTTGTCTTTCCTTGCTCACGATTTCTTTTCTTCTTTTTTCCTTTTTTTTTGTTTTTTTACCAGCAGCATTTATTTTAATTACTACATTGTCACTTTTCCGAGGGGAGGACCTGTACTCCATTTCCTCAATATCATCTTCATGCTTGTGCAGTAGCCCTCTTACCAGGTACGTTTCTGTTTAGATTTTTGGAAAAAGGCAATGCTATTTATGAACTCTGTAATTTTGTCATTCCGCGAATCTGGCTGCACTGGGATTGACTTTCGTAATTTTGCTTATTACAATCCGTTACAGAATTTTTTTACTTCTCCAGGCTCTAACAGCTTCTTATAGTAGTCTTTGGTTATTTTTGTAAAAGTGACCACGCCGATGTATGAGGTGCACTGTGATTATTATAATTTTATTGTACACCTCATTGCCATTAGTTCGAATACTCCTTACCGTAGGAAATCTCGCTATCCTCCTCCATTTCCATTTTTTTCCAATTTTTTTTCTCCAAATAGTTTAGTCTCTAAGTACTCATCTTCGCTCGACTCCGAAGGTCCAGATGGATCCAATGATGCAATTACATCTGGTTTAATTTAATTTCACGTGTTTCTTAATTTATTTTTCTTACTTGCTCTGGCAAGCTGTGTCTTTATATCTCCTTTGTGATCTGATTCTTTCTTCCCAACGTTTTTATCCATCTAGTTCACTTTTCCTTTTACTTTCGATATATCGTAACTGCCTCTTTCTGGTGCTTGTTCTGTTAAATAATACTGGCTGCTAGATAAATTGCTGTGTTCATCTTGCTTAACAGGTTGGGGGGTTACCTGTACTTTGATTATTCATCAATGTTTTTTCTAGATTCTTTGGCTCGATTTGACTATCGTTTCCAATCTACTCTTCCACCTTTTCCTTAATCGGTTCTTTGATTTTCATGTCCAGACTTTTCAGTATTTTATCTGATGAGTGAGTTCCCTTGGAGAATTATCCACCATTCTCAAACATTCTGCTACCAAGCTGTCCCTCCTACTGAGTCCCGGGTCGCGAAAGTCTCACTATATCTTTTAATATTTTAACTTCTCGTTCATTTATAACCCAAATATTTCTCTCAGCCGAACTATGCTCACTTACAACTCATGGCTAGCAGACGAAGACACCTTGCCCGATTTTCTCATATTTAACATGTATGAGCTGTACTACACACCTCTCCGTGTGTAAAGGTGTTATAATATTTAGAGAATACTGCTTGGAACTCTTAACCAGTATTCTGAATCAACTAACGTTATAAATTATGTGGCATGTACCAAATCATAATCCTACGTATAAATAGTCGTTAAGTTTTGTTTTAATAACAGCTTATCTTAGTTCTCATGAACACTGCAAGCATTAGTCTAGTCCCTTAACACAGCTGCTTATCCTAGAAAAAAATTTATGGTATCGTAGTTAAAAATGGTATCAAGATAAGTAAGCAATGCTCTGAGCGAACATAAATGAAATATCACTACATTATAGTCTCGTCAAGGTATGCTGAGTATTGAATAAAAATGGATTAGTCTGGCAAATGAAAATCGTATATAACAGAAAAGTGAATTGCAAAACACGTTATCATATATATCACTGTTCTTATTACATTACACACTACTCACGAAATGAGAATGCAGAGATGTCACATGAGGAGAATATCTCTAGCCTATCATCGCTTCACAAAAATAGTTTCCTATGAATAATCTTACATGTTTTTGCCATATGTGTACTCGTATGAGAGACAGAAATCCTAGATTACGTACACCGATACAGCTTTTTCTAACACAAGATAATGTTCAAAATATTATTTATTAGGGAACACCGAGTATTTTGTCTCTACTAATTCTCTTTGATGGAATGAGTTATGTATAACATTGTTTCTAAGTCGAGATATGATTTATGTTTAAATATTATTATTTATTTCATTATTGTTATTCACTTATGATTTTGTAACTATCAGTTTCATTACTTCTGCTATCTAGCACGAACGCTTTATTGTGCCCGCGCGCCTCTCAACTGGTCATGTTTTTCTTATCAGATAATCCAGTAATACTATATTTTTATCAGTCTTTAACTGATCAAAAATATACTCTCAAATGCGCAGAGGAAACGACCAAATGTTTTTCAGACAAATGGGAAAACCGTTCATAAATCTGCTAATCCCTTGTATGCGCAAGGTCGGTTAGTCAGGTGTTTGACGGTTATCCCTAGAACATCGTTAAAGAAAATTAGCAGAGGAAACGCCTTGTTTGTCGTCCGAATTGCTTTTCAAGGAGAAAAACTTCTTCGCAGATGCCGTTATGTCATAAAGAATGCCAGTGAATGACCTGTTTTCCTTGCGTCGTCTACAGGATGGTGTATCGGTTAAGTTCATAATTGCGAAAGTATTGAAAGTTTGCACCTTATCGCTTTTTTAATACTCTGCTCTTATTTCATTTCACTTTATCATTCCTATCTTTTATTTTTTTTCCAGCATTTTTTATTCCTTATTTTTCATATTTTGATAAATTTTCCTCAATGATCGCTTTCCGCAAGACTCCCTGTTTCTTAGAGAGTCTTGTGCATTCAGAATTATTATTTTCATTAGATATTCATCTGAATACATCTTTCCATAAGAATCATTCATTATTGATCAACCATAATCTCTCAAACATTAATGTCAAACGTCTTGCAAAGCTGTCCCCATCCCTCCTTGCTCATTATAAGAATTCCAATTTACTTTAGCGCATTCACTGACTCCTAGAAATCTCTTCCTATTACAAGGCCAATTTGTGCGCTGCTACAGTAACACTCGGTCAGATCATGTACAAAACACGACCGATTACCTTGGATTGAAAAGGAAGACCAGGGTAACGCCCGCTTGTTTACGAGCCGGTTAATCCATTCTAGAAGGGTGAGAGTTGTGAATCTCTCCTTTTGCTGCTTCTTCTTTTTCTTTTTCTTTTTCTTTTTCTTTTTCTTTTTCTTTTTCTTTTTTCTTTTTTCCTTTTTTTTCTTTTTTCTTTTTCTTTTCTTTTTCCTTTTTCTTTTCTTTTTCCT
>NC_051396.1:19786962-19791962 GCF_015228065.2 Penaeus monodon | reverse complement strand
TATATTTTATTATATTATCGACCGAGAGACAAAGCAACTGTTTAATAGAAGAAGAAGAGCTGACTGTAAAGAAAAAACAAAGACGATAAAAGGAACGGGACGCAAAAAAATGAAGCTAAACCATAAATGACTGTTAAAACACTCTTCCGTGTTGAGAATATGGTAGAAAAAACCCACAACGCAAAACTAGCGTTTGAGTTTTTGCATTGTGGGTTTTCTACCATAAATCAAATTAAAAATAAGTAAATATATATTATTATATATATAAATATATATTATATTATAATTTTAATATTATGTATTATTTTATATTATTATCTATATATATATATATATATATATATATATTATAATATATATATATATTATACATTTCCCAGAAGGAAGAACAGAAACAAGGAAAATACAAATTAATAAGGGAGTAGTTTCGGTTAACAGTAAAATGTTTATTCATGTAGCCAATAACGCAACAAACTTTAGTCGGGGAAATGTCGCCAACTCAGTATGAAGAATATTTTAACTTTTTATCAAGATTTTTATTTTCCTAATTTCTTTAAATATATAAATTCTCACAAAAATACAATTAACATAATAGCCTACTAGCGCAACACAAGCAAATTTTGAAAATAATATGACGATACGTTAAATAATCTGTTTTCCCTATTTCTCTATTATTTTCATTTCAAATATCTTGTCTTTCAGGAAAGTCTGATTTTTATAATCATTGATTAGATATTTTTTTCTTTCCCGTTTATTGCTGATTTTATTAGTAACGTTTCATTAGATATTTCAAAATTATTTTTATTTTTCTTATGAGGAGGAGGATGCTGTCTTTCTAGTCATTTAACAGGGCTCATATAATAAGGAGCTTGTTTTTGTGAATCTTTAATATAGATCTCTGATCATTCTTCGTTACTCTATAAGTGTTTACATATTAATGCAAT
Source organism: Penaeus monodon (assembly GCF_015228065.2). Taxonomy (NCBI): domain Eukaryota; kingdom Metazoa; phylum Arthropoda; class Malacostraca; order Decapoda; family Penaeidae; genus Penaeus; species Penaeus monodon. Next base: position 19,791,018 of record NC_051396.1, on the reverse strand, counting down.
CAATGTTCTTTGTGGCATTCATTTGTTTTCAGCCTAGACCCTCAAAGCATTATCAGAAGATAAACATTATGCTCTATATTGCAAAACTTAGCAGACTTTTGGGTAAGTAGACACCGTAGCCCTACCTATGTATTTTTCTTTTCTTTTTCTTTTTTCTTTTTAGGTAATATTCACCCATTTTTTCAGTAAAAAACTGCAGATTTTTTCTTGCACATTCTAAGCATTCTTTTACGCCATACATATAAAATGTATTACTTAAAGGTTATGATCATGTAAATTGTTTGTGAAATGAAATACCGTGCTTATGTTATATAACTCGGCATGGAATCGTATCTTTACAGGATATAATACTGGACTAATTGTATAAATCCTTAGAAAATTGAGTATAGAAATGTTAATCTACATACCCTTTTTTACAGTTACAATAAAATAATATCGTGTGTGTGTGTGATCTAGCTGTATCTAGATCATATCATAATCATATTATAATTTTTTATAATCACATGGTTGTGAGTGACATGCGTATCTGCAAACATACATGTACATATGAAGATACACATGATCATTGCTTTACCTTATTATCCATCTGTTCTTGTCATACTAGACATTCCAATGTTGTGTTGTTTATCCCTATGCTATGCATTTCTGTAACACTTCCATGTTCATCATCGTTTGTCACATGCTAAACACATGATTTATACCCATCCTTAAATCAGTTTACAACGTCACAGGCATATTCGCTGCGGGAGGCGAGGGGCAACACCTCGTTCCTAATAGCAGCCATACTCGATGATTGCTCTTCATTAAAGGAGTCTTGGTGGTCTACCTTACCCCTAAGCTCGCCATCTACCATACTCTTGTAGGGCTCCTACAGTGTGTGTGTGTGTGTGTGTGTGTGTGTGTGTGTGTGTGTGTGTGTGTGTGTGTGTGTGTGTGTGTGTGTGTGTGTGTGTGTGTGTGTGTGGTGTGTGTGTGTGTGTGCGTTTACTCATTCATTCATTATCCATCTATATGTAAGCACCGTATTACTTCCCGTAACGATGTTATGACAGCAGTGGCAGAAGATCTGCTTTTCTAATAACGAGGGAATGGGGCATCTCATAAACGTTTCGTTAATTTTCGTAAACGTTCTTTTTCTCTAAACTTAAATGGTGTAAATAAAGGAAACAAGATTTATTCGACGATTAATCTGAAAGGACTAATGGCCAGTCTATCGTACTTGTAGACTGCGTAAGGTGAAATAATAGCGCCGATTTAAAAAATAGGCAGATAAGGCCGGGTATTAATGGTAATGCATAATTTAAGGTAGAATTCATCTTCATTCGGGAGATAACGAGATATACTGCAATCACATTTTAGCTATTTACACGTTCCTTCGTTCGAAATCAGTGAAGGTTCCTCACCACGCGGGTAATGTAATCAGTATCACGGATTCCAAATAGTTCATTTTTCCCACAGGTCCCGATATAAAGGCAAATGTTTCGTCATTCCCCTAAATGATTCAAAATTTCCCGGGAAGCTTTCATGGGAGTGTACACAGATGAAATGCATGTGTTTTTTATGCATTAGATTAACTAACCCCATGTCGAAATATACTAACAAAGCGATTCTCCTTTAAATGAAGGATCAGCCCTGCCAAACAATTCCGTTAAATCGAGAGAATCTTTTATTGATTTGAATTCAAATATATGGGATCGGAAGCTCTCTCTTGTCTTTGTAATCAGGGCTGGAATTACCGTATCCTTAAGTTCTTTATTGTAAATATATTTACATAAGTAATGTATAACATAGAACGGTATTGGTGATGATAATGTTATTTGGATGACTTTAAGAAAACAAAGAGATAGATAGATAGAGAAAGAGAGTGAGAGAATAAGAGAGTGAGTGAGTGAGAGAGAGAGAGAGAGAGATAGGAGACAGAGAAAAAGACAGAGAGAGGAAGAGAGAGAGAAAAGAGAGAGAGGAGGAGTTTTTTAAAGAACAGAAAATGTTTGCCTGAAACGTTCGATACTTCAGAACTTTAAACTATGGATAATGAAGTTTAAAAATTAGCATTTCATTCGAAAAACATGGTATTGGTTTTTTGCATTTTTTTTCTCCTTTTTCAGTCCTGCACCTTATGCCTAATCAGCGATTCCCAACCTTTCTTACTCTGTGGCAATATGCAATAATTATTATACCCCATTCACAGTTATTACTAGTCATAAAATATTGTAATGGTGTCAGTACCTATAGGACAAGATCACTTCAAAAAAGTTCCAATTTATTGATATGTGAGGGGTTAAATTACATGTAGTTACTGTGGTGAGATAAAATTCAGTTGAACTCGACGTCATAATTTTCATATTGCTCCATGGACCTCCACAAAGTACTTGAGACCCCAAAGCTTGACAGGACACTTTCATTGTTTGAAAAACTTTTTTCTGACATATCGTCAACCTATAGTTTAACATCTACCCTTTAAATTATTATTACTTTATTGAATTAACATTTAACATATCATTATTTACTTTCCTTTCTTCTGATATATTTCAGGGTTTTTTTCTTTGCATCTAATTTAGAATCCTAAAAAAAAAAAAAAAAAAAAAAAAAAAAAAAAAAAAAAAATCCTTAACAATTAATCATTATGTGAACTACGCCAACAAACAGTTGTTTTGATGTGTTTTTCCCTTGATCTTTTTCATTTACCATTGTTTAGGAATATGTGTGTTAATTTATTATGTAAGTGCTTTGCAAACGTTCATGTTTTGATACTATTATCTTTTTGATAATCACTGTTGCTCTTATTATTATTACCATTTGTATCATAATTACAAACATTATTATTGATGCTATTATCATTTCATGGAATTATCCAATTGAAGAAGAAAAAAGCCAAACTAACTATAAATTATGAATATATATATGCACACATACCACTCTCTATCTGTCTCGCTATCTATCCCCCAAGCCGCCTTGCCGCGGTGGGGGGCTTGAAGTCCCAATGATCTGGTGAGCCGAACCAGAGGGCTACCCATACTGGAGGGGTCACCGGTGAGGGAAGAGAGGGATGGTGCACCCATCCTGGTTCATTCTATCTTGGACCAGGGAGAACTCTCCCACGTGTGTTTACCGTGCGTGGCGTCCTGTATTACTAGGAGACAGGAGTCCTGGAGGTTGAATGATGCTGCACGCTGCAACCTGCAGCTTGCAACACACCTCATTGGTCCTCTATTCTAGTTAGACGGATGGTTTGACCAAGGCCCGATCAAGTCAATTGGCTGGTTAAATATGGCTAGGGTCAAGCAGGCACTGTTCAGTGGGTAGGGCATAGGTCCCGCAACTGCCATGAGTAATATTGTTTGCGTTAGTTTTCCAGAGGCACAGCGACGTGCCCGTGTGCTGTTTGCACAGCCAGGTAAGTCCTTTGCTTCGGTTCTAGCCCACCATCCCTCCCGCCAAACCTTGCCCTCCAATATTTCTTACACACACACTAGGCCACTATTTTTAAACCGCAGTCCTCAATTGCTGAAACTGCCTCTGGTGAGTTGTTCCACCAGAAACGGAGTAGGAGTGAAGGGTCTATTGAGGAGACTCCTCCCAAAGGAAGGTCTTTGGAACCATCAGTTAAGGCTCCAGAGGCCTCAACGGTGACAGCTCCAGCTGCCACCACATGCTCCTGAAGCAAAGGCTCAGGTATGTCCTTCTCCCAGGCAAAGGAATCCTGAGCCTGTTCAAAAGACTCCTCTCAGAGTGGGGTCTTTGAAGCCGTCAGGCAGGGTTCCAGGCGTATCAACGTCCACAGAGGCCTTTGTTGCTAGACAGAATGCCCCTGAGCAAATGCTCAGGTCTGTCCTTTGCCCAGGCAAAGAAATCATGAGCCTGTCCAAAGAAGCCTGTGGAAACTAGTTCCACAGGTAAACAACCCTTCAAAAAATACCCCTAAGATCCGATTTCCCTGAGAGGATTCCGAGTTCAAGCCCATTATGGGACTTTTGATAATGGACCTCGTGGAGGAGTAGCAGTAATGGTACATCAGGATATTCCCTTCCAGGCAGCCTTCAACTTAAAACAACA
>NC_051396.1:19775708-19786862 GCF_015228065.2 Penaeus monodon | reverse complement strand
ATTTCAAATTATTTTTTTTTCTTATGAGGAGGAGGATGCTGTCTTTTCTAGTCTTTTAAACAGGGCTCATATAATAAGGAGTTGTTTTTTGTGAATCTTTAATATAGATCTCTGATCATTCTTCGTTACTCTATAAGTGTTTTACATATTAATGCAATCAATGTTCTTTGTGGCATTCATTTTTTTCACCCTAGACCCTCAAGCATTATCAAAAGGGATAAACATTATGCTCTATATTGCAAAACTTAGCAGACTTTTGGGTAAGTAGACACCGTAGCCCTACCTATGTATTTTTCTTTTCTTTTTCTTTTTTCTTTTTAGGTAATATTCACCCATTTTTTCAGTAAAAAACTGCAGATTTTTTCTTGCACATTCTAAGCATTCTTTTACGCCATACACATAAAATTTATTACTTAAAGGTTATGATCATGTAAATTGTTTGTGAAATGAAATGCCGTGCTTATGTTATATAACTCGGCATGGAATCGTATCTTTACAGGATATAATACTGGACTAATTGTATAAATCCTTAGAAAATTGAGTATAGAAATGTTAATCCACATACCCTTTTTTACAGTTACAATAAAATAATATCATGTGTGTGTGTGACCTAGCTGTATCTAGATCATATCATAATCATATTATATTTTTTTATAATCACATGGTTGTGACATGCGTATCTGCAAACATACATATACATATGAAGATACACATGATCATTGCTTTACCTTATTATCCATCTGTTCTTGTCATACTAGACATTCCAATGTTGTGTTGTTTATCCCCTTCCGGAAGAGCTATGCATTTCTGTAACACTTCCATGTTCATCATCGTTTGTCACATGCTAAACACATGATTTATACCCATACTTAAATCAGTTTACAACGTTACAGGCATATTCGCTGCGGGAGGCGAGGAGCAACACCTCGTTCCTAATAGCAGCCATACTCGATGATTACTCTTCATTAAAGGAGTCTTGGTGGTCTACCTTACCCCTAAGCTCGCCATCTAGCATACTCTTGTAGGGCTCCTACAGTGTGTGTGTGTGTGTGTGTGTGTGTGTGTGTGTGTGTGTGTGTGTGTGTGTGTGTGTGTGTGTGTGTGTGTTTACTCATTCATTCATTATCCATCTATATGTAAGCACCGTATTACTTCCCGTAACGATGTTATGACAGCAGTGGCAGAAGACCTGCTTTTCTAATAACGAGGGAATGGGGCATCTCATAAACGTTTCGTTAATTTTCGTAAACGTTCTTTTTCTCTAAACTTAAATGGTGTAAATAAAGGAAACAAGATTTATTCGACGATTAATCTGAAAGGACTAATGGCCAGTCTATCGTACTTGTAGACTGCGTAAGGTGAAATAATAGCGCCGATTAAAAAAATAGGCAGATAAGGCCGGGTATTAATGGTAATGCATAATTTAAGGTAGAATTCATCTTCATTCGTGAGATAACGAGATATACTGCAATCACATTTTAGCTATTTACACGTTCCTTCGTTCGAAATCAGTGAAGGTTCCTCACCACGCGGGTAATGTAATCAGTATCACGGATTCCAAATAGTTCAGTTTCACAGGTCCCGATATAAAGGCAAATGTTTCGTCATTCCCCTAAATGATTCTAAATTCCGGAAGCTTTCATGGGAGTGTACACAGATGAGGAATGCATGTGGTTTTTATGCATTAGGATTAACTAACTCCATGTCGAAAATATGCTAACAAGGGCGATTCTCCTTTTAAATGAAGGATCAGTCTGCCAAACAATTCCGTTAAATCGAGAGAAATCGTTTATTGATTTGGAATTCAAATATATGGGATCGGAAGCTCTCTCTTGTTCTTTGTAATCAGAGGCTGGAATTACCGTATCCTTAAGTTCATATTGTAAATATATTGTAAATAAGTAAATGTATAACATATGAACGGTATTGGTGATGATAATGTTATTTGGATGACTTTAAGAAAACAAAGAGATAGATAGATAGAGAAAGAGAGTGAGAGAATATAGAGAGGAGTGAGTGAGTGCGAGCGAGGAGCGAGCAGAGAGAGAGAGAGAGAGAGAGAGAGAGAGAGAGAGAGAGAGAGAGAGAGAGAGAGAGAGAGAGAGAGAGAGAGAGAGAGAGAGTGAGTTTTAAAGAACAGAAAATGTTTGCCTGAAAACGTTCGATACTTCAGAACATTACTAGTGGATAATGAAGTTTAAAAATTAGCATTTCATTCGAAAACATGGTATTGGTGTTTGCATTTTTTTCTCCTTTTTCAGTCCTGCACCTTATGCCTAGATCAGCGATTCCCAACCTTTCTTACTCTGTGGCAATATGCAATAATTATTATACTCCCATTCACAGTTATTACTAGTCATGAATATTGTAATGGTGTCAGTACCTATAGGACAAGATCACTTCAAGGAAAGATTCCAATTTATTGATATGTGAGAGGTAATTACATGTAGTTACTGTGGTGAGATAAAATGCAGTTTAACTCGACGTCATAATTTTCATATTGCTCCATGGACCTCCACAAAGTAATTTGAGACCCCAAAGCCTTGACAGGACACATTTCATTGTTTGATAACTGTTTATGGCATAATAGTCAACCTATAGTTTAACATCTATCCTTATTATTATTACTTTATTGAATTTAACATTTAACATATCATTATTTACTTTCCTTTCTTCTGATTATATTTCAGGGATTTTTCTTTGCATCTAATTTAGAATCCTCAAAAAAAAAAAAAAAAAAAAAAAAAAAAAAAAAAAAAAAAATCCTTAACAATTAATCATTATGTGAACTACGCCAACAAACAGTTGTTTTGATGTGTTTTTCCCTTGATCTTTTTCATTTACCATTGTTTAGGAATATGTGTTAATTTATTATGTAAGTGCTTTGCAAACGTTCATGTTTTGATACTATTATCTTTTTGATAATCGCTGTTGCTCTTATTATTATTACCATTTGTATCATAATTACAAACATTATTATTGATACTATTATCATTTCATGGAATTATCCAATTGAAGAAGAAAAAAGCCAAACCAACTATAAATTATGAATATATATATGCACACATACCACTCTCTATCTATATATCTATCTGTCTCGCTATCTATCCCCCAAGCCGCCTTGCCGCGGTGGGGGGGCTTGAAGTCCCAATGATCTGGTGAGCCGAACCAGAGGGCTACCCATACTGGAGGGGTCACCGGTGAGGGAAGAGAGGGATGGTGCACCCATCACCTGGTTCATTCTATCTTGGACCAGGGAGAACTCTCCCACGTGTGTTTACCGTGCGTGGCGTCCTGTATTACTAGGAGACAGGAGTCCTGGAGGTTGAACGATGCTGCACGCTGCAACCTGCAGCTTGCAACACACTTCTTTGGTTCTCTATTCTAGTTAGACGGGTGGTTTGACCAAGGCCCGATCAAGTCAATTGGCTGGTTAAATATGGCTAGGGTCAAGCAGGCACTGTTCAGTGGGTAGGGCATAGGTCCCGCAACTGCCATGAGTAATATTGTTTGCGTTAGTTTTCCAGAGGCAAAGCGACGTGCCCGTGTGCTGTTTGCACAGCCAGGTAAGTCCTTTGCTTCAGGTTCTAGCCCATCCTCCTTCCCGCCAAACCTTGCCCTCCAATATTTCTTACACACACACTAGGCCACTACCTTTAACCTCAGTCCTCAATTGCTGAAACTGCCTCTGGTGAGTTGTTCCACCAGAAACGGAGTAGGAGTGAAGGGTCTATTGAGGAGACTCCTCCCAAAGGAAGGTCTTTGGAACCATCAGTTAAGGCTCCAGAGGCCTCAACGGTGACAGCTCCAGCTGCCACCACATGCCCCTGAAGCAAAGGCTCAGGTATGTCCTTCTCCCAGGCAAAGGAATCCTGAGCCTGTTCAAAAGACTCCTCTCAGAGTGGGGTCTTTGAAGCCGTCAGGCAGGGTTCCAGGCGTATCAACGTCCACAGAGGCCTTTGTTGCTAGACAGAATGCCCCTGAGCAAATGCTTAGGATCTGTCCTTTGCCCAGGCAAAGAAATCATGAGCCTGTCCAAAGAAGCCTGTGGAAACTAGTTCCACAGGTAAACAACCCTTCAAAAATACCCCTAAGATCCGATTTCCCTGAGAGGATTCCGAGTTCAAGCCCATTATGGGACTTTTGATAATGGACCTCGTGGAGGAGTAGCAGTAATGGTACATCAGGATATTCCCTTCCAGGCAGCCTTCACTTGCAGACAACATTACAGGTGAAGGCTGTGAGAATAGGCTTGACAAGACCTTACACTGTTGCATCCATCTACCTTTCTCCACATAATCTCAACACAGAAGATTTGGAAGTTCAACTTAGGCAGTTGCCACATCCATTTCTACTCTTGGGAGATTCCAATGGTCGGCATCACCTCTGGGGAAACATATTGTGCAACCCTCGTGGAAGGGCCTTAGAGACTTTGTTCTTAAAAGTAGATGCAGTTTTACTGAACAATGACACTCCCACACATTTCCAAATTCAAACTTGGACATTCACCAATATAGACCTGTCAATTGGTTCTCCTGATTCATAGTTCAGTTTCACCTGACAGGTCATGGAAGACTTACATGGAAGTGACCACTTTCCAATACTTTTGGAGGAGGTGAATGGTATTCCAGCCAATGGAGTGCAGAGATGGTGACTTGAACATGCGGAATGAAATCTTTTTAGATCAACTGCAGTATTGCAAGCATCTGTCAATGATTTCTAATGTGTTCAAGATGTTAACTTCTCATCACGAATTCACCTTGCAGCAGAAGCATCTATTCCCAAAAGTAGCGGGCAGTACCTTCGACCTCCAGTACTATGGTGGTCTGATGAAAGCCAACAAGCTGTCGGAGCAAGATAAGCTGCATTAAGGCAGTTGAAACGACGCCCCAGTGATGTAACCTTGATCCATTACAAAAAGAATCGAGCCAAGGCCCCGGCGAGTGCTAAAGGAGGCTAGACGGACCCTTTTGGAGACAGTATGTCTCCTCGATAACTCTGGGACCACCTTACCAAGGGTATGGAACAGGTGCGTAAGATCGCTGGAAAGAGCCACATCCATATCACCACCTGCTTTGAAGATAGATGGCATAATCATCACAGACAAAAAAATGAGTTAGATAAATCCATGGCAGAGATCTTAGACTGCCCTATTCTCCACTCTTCGAGCTGAACAAGAACACCCAGTGTCGTTTTTCAGTAGACTGCAGCGAACCTTATACAACTTGCCATTTTTCGCAAGGAGATGGACTCTGCTTTGCAGCTCTGCCACAAGACTGCCCCAGGAAGGGACGATATTCCATACCAAATGATATCTCACCAGAGAGCTCCCAGAAGTTCTTGTTGGACCTATTCTATAGGATCTATAGGGAAGGCACAGTGCCATCCACATGAAAAGAGTCTCTAATCATTCCTGTTCCTAAACCTGGCAAGGATACTTCCACACCAGGATATTACAGACCAATTTCTCTCACTAGCTGCATCTGTTGATGGAGGGAAAAAAGTAAACTTCAGGTTTTAAAATGCCTGCTAGAAAAGAAAACGTGCTGACCCCATATCAATATGGGTTTAGAAAATTGAGATCGACCATAGATGCATTTATGAGGTTGGAAATTTGTACAGAAATTTCCCCCACAGCGACGTCACATGTTAGCAGTCTTCTTTGACCTTGAAAAGGCTTATGATATTACTTGGAAGCATGGCATACTCCTGAAATTGTATGACATTGCTTTAAGAGGAGCATTACCTACCTTCATACAAAGCTTCATTGCGAACAGGAAGTTTAGAGTTCGGGTGGGAAACCATTTCTCTAATCTGGAAGATCAGCTGGAAGGGGGGCCCCCCAAAACGGGATTGTCTTAAGTGGCCCCCCTGTTTCCCCTTTTTGCAAAAAATGAAAATCAAAAAGGGTTTTGTTAAAATGCTGTCTAATAAAACATTTTTTTGTATTGGGGGGTGGATGGGGCCCTTTTTTAAAATTTTTTTTAAAACTGGCTCAGGGGGAACCCCTTCCCAAGGGAAATTTTTAACAAGGAACAGGCGCCCCCCTTTGTTAAAAAAAGGAAAGGGGAAACCATACCCTTTTTTGGGTTAAAATTTTTCCCTTTCACAACCAAGGGCCGGGGCCTTTAAAAATTTTTAAAAAAAGGAAAAAAAGTTTTTTTTCCTTTTTTCCCTCTTTTTTTAGGAGCAAACCCTCCCTTTTCCAGGGTTTTTGAAAGAAATTTGGGTTTTTTTACTCAACTTTCAGGGTTCCCCGGGGGGCCCCCGGTTAAAAATAAAGGGTTTTCCAAAAAAGGGGTTTAAATTTTTGGGCCGGGGCCCTTTTCCTCTATTTGGGGGGGGGGGGGACAAAACCGGGGGGTTTCCGGGGGGAGGGGGGCCCTTTTGGGAGGGGGAAGGGGGGGGAAACGGGGGGGAGGGGGGGGGGGGGGGAAATGGGGGGGCCCGGGGGGAACGGAAAGGGGACCGGTCTAGGGGGAGTTTGGAGGGGGGGGGGGGGGAAATCCCTCTTTCACTACACCGAGACTACATGAACTGTTTAAAACTATTACAAGACTACAAAGGTTTCCCCCAGGATCTAAAAATCCGGGATATTTTTTCAACCCCCTTGAGGAAGGGGGGGGCCAATCCTGGGGTTTAGGGGGGAAAAGGGAAAAAGGTATTTATAAAAAGTTTTAAATTTAAATCTCAAAAGGTTCTGGCTTTTGGGAAATTCCCCCAATGCCCCCTTGGACAATCAATTTAAAGCTGGATTTTAGTCAGAAGGGGGAAAAGGGAGAAGAAAAACCAAAGGGGAAGGGGGGCCCAAAAAAATGAGGAGAGTTTCGAAAAGCAAAACTTATAAGAAAAACCAAGGGGGTAAGGATAAAAGAGGTTCAAAAATTGGAAAAAAAATGTGGGGTTTTGCAGCATTTGAGCAAAAAGGGAAGGATGAAATTTGGCAGTCTTTCTCTAGCAGCCCCGATTTCATTTGCAGGTTTAATGCCATTTTGGCAGCAGTTAAGATGACAAAGAGATCTTACGAAACCTTCCCATTTGTGATATTTTTTTTCCGACTCTTGTGGGTTGTTTTTGAAAAAGAAATTTTAAAATCAAAAACCCCCTCATCACATTTTTTCCCGTAGGGGAAAAGGTTTAAAAAGGTTGCACAGATGTCAACACGAAAAAGGATAACTATGTTGGATGTCAGCACATATTGTATAAGTGGGAAGGGGCGGGGGCTGATTTGGAAGGCCCAAAGGGCGTGCCCCCTCAGCCCTTTTGATGTTCGTTTCCCACACACCGACTTGAAACCCAGCATCAGGAGTTGGAGGCATAACCCCTAAAAAAAAAAACAGTGAGAGATTAGAGATAAATTCTTGGCAGGGTTTGGGTGACCAGCATCCCTCCCAAAAACCCAAAACAGAAAATTGTATTAAAGAGGGCTAGAAACGGGACACAAGACTGACTAAAGGGTTTTGTTTTTATGACTAAAAATAAAACACTTTGGGGGGGTTTTTAAAAAACCATTAACGGCCCAAATGTTAAATTTTTAAAGAGTGAAAAATTTTCAAACCAAAAAAAAACGGTTTTGTTACTTGTCTTCCCCCTTTACAAATGGAAAAAAAAGTACTGGGGGAGGATTTTGAATAATATTTTATACATGTTAAAAAATTTAAGTATGGGGATAATGTTTTTTGCAAAAAATTTTAAAAAATATTTGTCTTAATATTAATGTTTTGATTTTTTAAAATATTTTACCGTTTTTTCGTAAGGGTATTTTTTATTTTTTTTTTTTTTTACCCAAACCCAAAGGGATTTGCCGCTAATGACCTTAGCGTTTAAAAGCGGCCCGATTTAATTTTGAAAAAATTTTTTTCTTTTTGGTTTACCCAAATTTTTCTATTGGGGCGCCCATGATCAGGGGTTTTGGGACCCGATTAAATTTTTTTATGGGCGGGTGCCTTCCCGACGCCCACACTCTCTATTTACCGTGCTTTGGGGGGCCCCCCCGGGACTGACTTATTTTTTTAAAAAAAAATCAATCTCTCTATCTATCTCTGTTATTTTATAAATCAATATATTTTATGAAATTTCGTTGACTCACGGGCTAAGTTTTGTGTCTGTTTCTATGTCTGATTATCTTGTTTGTCACGGGTTTTATTCTATCCCCATTCTTTTCCTTTTCGCTCCCCTTTTTTCTTCTTTTCTTTTCTCCTCTCCCCTCTCTAGGGCCCCCCCCCCTTCTCTATTCTCTCTTTTCTCTCTCTCCCTCTCTCCCCTCTCTCTCCTTTTCTCTTCCCCTCTCTCTCTCTCTCCCCTCTATTTTCTCTCTCACCCGTCATTTTCCTTTTCTCTCCCCCTCTAACCCCTTTCCCTTCTCTCTCCTCTCTCTCTCCTCTTCTCTCTCCCCTCTCTCTCTTCTCTTCTCTCTCTCCTCTCTCCTCTTTTCCCCCCTCTCTCTCTCTCTAAGTAGCATATGTAATGATGATAGGTCACCTTTACGCCCTTTTATGCTGGTAAAAAAAACGCTGCTGGGAAAAAACCCGTTTTTTTTTCCTTTTTTTTTGAACGTAAATTGAATAAGACTTTGCCCTTATTTTATTTAAAAAAAAATTTCCCAAAATGCTTTAAAGAAAATAAAAAAAAACAAATAAGGATATTTTACTTGGAACACCATCTTTTAAGAGCACAGAAGTTAGGATTTGCCCTTTAGATACCTTACAGTTTTTCCCCTGGTTCAGGGGGAAAATAACCCGGTAGCTGGGGTTTTTCCTTATTTTCTTGTTCAAGTTTAACAACAGAAAAAATTTTTCTTCCTTTTTTCTTTTTATGAAAAAGAATAAACACACACACACACGCACTTATAATTTTTATAAAAATAAAAAATATATTATTAATATAATAATTATAAAAATTATATATTATATAAAATATTTAAAATATATTAATATATATTATATAAAATATATATTATTAATATAAAATAAAATATAATTAATAAAATATATAAAAATTTTTACCTTTTAATTAATAATCTATATATTATATATATTATATATTATATATTATATTAATATAATATCTTATAAAACATTATATTTAATTATAAATTATTATTTTTATTTATTTAATTATTTTTTTTTAATTTAATCCCAATATATTTATATATACCCCCCCCCCCCACACCAACCCCCACACCATTATATATTTAATAATATTTTTATTTTAAAATATTTAAAATTTATATATTATATATATTTATTATCAAATTATTGTCTTCTTCAAAAATTTAGCTGTTTAGCATATGTTTTAAGGGTTTTGCAAAAATGTGTTTTATGGAAATTTTTCTTACCGTGTAACCGTTATGAATGCATTTGTGTTTGCAAGCTAATATGAAAGAAGCTTATTCTATTTTTGTTTTAGAAAAGAAAGTGTATATGGTTATAAAATTTTCTTCGATATTTTTTTACTGCTGGGTAAGCGCATCTCACGCACTGTACCCCCGACATGAAAATCGCAAGCCAGCAAAGGCAAAAACGTAATACTATATTTTAGGAATTTCACCGAAATAGAAAAGGGAGTCGCCAAAGGAGAAAATCGCCACTGGGTTGGAACATTTAATCCCCCACACCGAAATATAAAGGGAAACCATTTTTTCTTTTTCCCGAGGGATCTTAATCTCCCATGCCAAACATTACGTCTGTCTCATTTTTTTCCGAACAAATTTCCCCTACTGGGCAAAAGCTTAAAGCTTTGAAAAAGCAACAAGGGAGAGGAAAACCCAAATCTAGGCGTAGGGAATCGAAGTGTGTGGTGATCGCTAGAAACTGTCCCTTGTAATTGTACACTGGAAAAAAAATGTCAATATATTTGATACTTCTTCCCAAAAAGGACGGATATTTCCCCAAATTTTGAAAAACGGGCCTTTTTATAGAGCTTTTTTGTTCTGAGTGAGAAAGGTGGTTAGGGGGGATAATGTTATAAAAAGGAACCAAGAAATCTTTCCTTATTCAGAGTTGCATCTAACAAGGAATGATATCTTTTACAAAAATATGTGTCAAATTATCAATTTCGCTGAAAAATTGCACAGTTAACACTAAGAATACATAATTATATATTTAATGAATTAATATAGTGTTGTATACTTTTTACTGTTATTTTGGGGGAGTAAAGGAGGTTGAGGGAAATTAGATAAAATGATAATTTTTCCCTGCATGTGGGGTTTTTAAATGTACAACATAATATTATAAAATTTAATATATAATATAAATTTAAAATTATTATTATATTTTAAAATATAATTAATATATAATATATAACTTTTATGATAAATGATAATTTTCCCAAATTATACTAAAGCATGTTGGGGATTATTCAACATATTTTTTATTGATTAAATCCTGTAAAAAATAATACTGATAATGATTTCCTGTCGTGATGATGTATAATTTACATAAACAGTATTCAGTAGCAGCACCCATTTTTTATTACAAATGTTATAAATCAGTGCAGAATTATCGATGGATTCATGTTCTATTTACAAAACTCTCGTTACTGATTTTTGCTTGGGTTTATTTTTTTTGATAAAATTTTTTTTTTTTTTTTTTTTTGGGTTTTTTAATTTTTTTTTTTTTTGTTTTTTTTAAAAGAACTTCCCCTTTAGTTATGCCAAAACGTTACCTTTTTTTTTTTTTTTGTTTTGGGGTGATAAATGTATAAAAATAAATATTTTAAAAAATAATATAATAATTTTTTTTTTTTTTTTTTTTTTTTTTTTTTGCCCAAAAAAAGTAAATTTTAAAATTTTATATGTAATATAAAATTAAATTTTATTATATATATATATTAATATATATCTATTAAAAAATTTTATATATTATATCTTTTTATATTATTATTATTTTAAATTATTATATATATATATTATATATATATATTAATATTAATAATAATATATATTATATATATTAATTATTATTGTTGATAATATATATTTTATATATAAAATATATATATTTTATAATATATATATATATAATATAAAAATTTTTTTTGTTTGGGGGGGGGGGGGGGGGGGTGTATTTTAAAAAAAAAATTTTTAATTTTATTTTATTAATATTATATAATATAAATTTTTAATAATATATATAATATATTTTTTTTTTGTTT
>NC_051396.1:19768532-19775608 GCF_015228065.2 Penaeus monodon | reverse complement strand
AAATTTACTGTACAGACTCCAGTCATCATCGTTTGCAATGCTAAACCATGTTATACCCATATTAAATCAGTTACACGTTACAGGCATATTCGTGCGGAGCGAGAGCAACTGTTCCTAATAGCAGCCATACTCGATGATTACTCTCATTAAAGGAGTCTTGTGGTACCTTACGCCTAAGTCGCACTAGCATACTCTTGTAGGCTTACAGTGTGTGTGTGTGTTGTGTGTGTGTGTGGTGTGTGTGTGTGTTGTGTGTGGTGTGTGTGTGTGGTGTGTGTGTGTGTGTGTGTGTGTTTACTCATTCATTCATTATCCATCTATATGTAAGCACCGTATTACTTCCCGTAACGATGTTATGACAGCAGTGGCAGAAGACCTGCTTTTCTAATAACGAGGGAATGGGGCATCTCATAAACGTTTCGTTAATTTTCGTAAACGTTCTTTTTCTCTAAACTTAAATGGTGTAAATAAAGGAAACAAGATTTATTCGACGATTAATCTGAAAGGACTAATGGCCAGTCTATCGTACTTGTAGACTGCGTAAGGTGAAATAATAGCGCCGATTAAAAAAATAGGCAGATAAGGCCGGGTATTAATGGTAATGCATAATTTAAGGTAGAATTCATCTTCATTCGTGAGATAACGAGATATACTGCAATCACATTTTAGCTATTTACACGTTCCTTCGTTCGAAATCAGTGAAGGTTCCTCACCACGCGGGTAATGTAATCAGTATCACGGATTCCGAATAGTTCAGTTTCACAGGTCCAGATATAAAGGCAAATGTTTCGTCATTCCCCTAAATGATTCTAAATTCCGGAAGCTTTCATGGGAGTGTACACAGATGAGGAATGCATGTGGTTTTTATGCATTAGGATTAACTAACTCCATGTCGAAAATATGCTAACAAAGCGATTCTCCTTTTAAATGAAGGATCAGTCTGCCAAACAATTCCGTTAAATCGAGAGAAAACGTTAATTGATTTTGAATTCAAATATATGGGATCGGAAGCTCTCTCTTGTTCTTTGTAATCAGAGGCTGGAATTACCGTATCCTTAAGCTCATATTGTAAATATATTATAAATAAGTAAATGTATAACATATGAACGGTATTGGTGATGATAATGTTATTGGATGACTTTAAGAATACAAAGAGATAGATAGATAGAGAAAGAGAGTGAGAGAATAAGAGAGTGAGTGAGTGAGTGCGAGCGAGCGAGCGAGCGAGAGAGAGAGAGAGAGAGAGAGAGAGAGAGAGAGAGAGAGAGAGAGAGAGAGAGAGAGAGAGAGAGAGAGAGAGAGGAGAGAGAGAGAGAGAGAGAGTGTGTGTGTTTTAAAGAACAGAAAATGTTTGCCTGAAAACGTTCGATGCTTCAGAACATTACTAGTGGATAATGAAGTTAAAAAATTAGCATTTAATTCGAAAACATGGTATTGGTGTTTGCATTTTTTTCTCCTTTTTCAGTCCTGCACCTTATGCCTAGATCAGCGGTTCCAACCTTTCTTACTCTTGGCAATATGCAATAATTATTTAGTCCCATTCACAGTTATTACTAGTCATGAATATTGTAATGGTGTCAGTACCTATAGGACAAGATCACTTCAAGGAAAGATTCCAATTTATTGATATGTGAGAGGTAATTACATGTAGTTACTGTGGTGAGATAAAATGCAGTTTAACTCGACGTCATAATTTTCATATTGCTCCATGGACCTCCACAAAGTAATTTGAGACCCCAAAGCCTTGACAGGACAATTTCATTGTTTGATAACTGTTTATGGCATAATAGTCAACCTATGGGTTTAACATCTATCCTTATTTTTATTACTTTATTGAATTTAACATTTAACATATCATTATTTACTTTCCTTTCTTCTGATTATATTTAGGGTTTTTCTTTCCCATCTAATTTAGAATCCTCAAAAAAAAAAAAAAAAAAAAAAAAAAAAAAAAAAAAAAAAAAAAAAACCTTAAAAATTTTAATCATTATGTTGAACTACCCAACAAACAGTTGTTTTGATGTGTTTTCCCTTGATCTTTTTCATTTACCATTTTTTAGGAATATGTGTTAATTTATTATGTAAGTGCTTTGCAACGTTCATGTTTTGATACTATTATCTTTTGATAATCGCTGTTGCTCTTATTATTTTTACCTTTGTATCATAATTACAAACATTATTATTGATACATTATCTTTTCATGGAATTATCCAATTGAAGAAGAAAAAGCCAAACAAACTTTTAAATTATGAATAATATATGCCACATACCACTCTCTATCTATATATCTACGTCTCGTATCTAACCCCCCAAGCCGCCTTGCCGCGGTGGGGGGGCTTGAAGTTCCAATGATCTGGTGAGCCGAACCAGAGGGCTACCCCATACTGGGGGGGTTTCACCGGTGAGGGAAGAGAGGGATGGTGCACCATCCGGGTTTCATTCTATCTTGGACCAGGGAAAAACTCTCCCACGTGTGTTTACCGTGCGTGGCGTCCTGTTTTACTAGGAGACAGGAGTCCTGGAGGTTGAACGATGCTGCACGCGCAACCTGCAGCTTGCAACACACTTCTTTGGTTCTCTATTCTAGTTAGACGGGGGTTTTGGGACCAAGGCCCCCGTTCAAGTCATTGGCGGGTTTAAATAGGGCTAGGGTCAAGCAGGCACCTGTTCAGTGGGTAGGGCATAGGTCCCGCAACTGCCATGAGTAATATGTTGCGTTAGTTTTCCAGGGGCAAAGCGACGTCCCCGTGTGCTGTTTGCACAGCCAGGTAAGTCCTTTGCTTCAGTTCTAGCCCATCCTCCTTTCCCCGCCAAACCTTGCCCTCCAATATTTCTTACACACACACTAGGCCACTACCTTTAACCTCAGTCCTCAATTGCTGAAACTGCCTCTGGTGAGTTGTTCCACCAGAAACGGAGTAGGAGTGAAGGGTCTATTGAGGAGACTCCTCCCAAAGGAAGGTCTTTGGAACCATCAGTTAAGGCTCCAGAGGCCTCAACGGTGACAGCTCCAGCTGCCACCACATGCCCCTGAAGCAAAGGCTCAGGTATGTCCTTCTCCCAGGCAAAGGAATCCTGAGCCTGTTCAAAAGACTCCTCTCAGAGTGGGGTCTTTGAAGCCGTCAGGCAGGGTTCCAGGTGTATCAACGTCCACAGAGGCCTTTGTTGCTAGACAGAATGCCCCTGAGCAAATGCTTAGATCTGTCCTTTGCCCAGGCAAAGAAATCATGAGCCTGTCCAAAGAAGCCTGTGGAAACTAGTTCCACAGGTAAACAACCCTTCAAAAATACCCCTAAGATCCGATTTCCCTGAGAGGATTCCGAGTTCAAGCCCATTATGGGACCTTTGACAATGGACCTCATGGAGGAGTAGCAGTAATGGTACATCAGGATATTCCCTTCCAGGCAGCCTTCACTTGCAGACAACACTACAGGTGAAGGCTGTGAGAATAGGCTTGACAAGACCTTACACTGTTGCATCCATCTACCTTTCTCCACATAATCTCAACACAGAAGATTTGGAAGTTCAACTTAGGCAGTTGCCACATCCATTTCTACTCTTGGGAGATTTCAATGGTCGGCATCACCTCTGGGGAAACATTTTGTGCAACCCTCGAGGAAGGGCCTTGGAGTCCTTGTTCTTAAAAGTAGATGCAGTTTTACTGAACAATGACACTCCCACACATTTCCAAATTCAAACTGGGACATTCTCCAATATAGACCTGTCAATTGGTTCACCTGATTCATAGGTCAGTTTCACTTGACAGGTCATGGAAGACTTACATGGAAGTGACCACTTTCCAATACTTTTGGAGGAGGTTAATTGTATTCCAGCCGATGGAGTGCAGAGATGGCGACTTGAACATGCGGAATGAAATCTTTTTAGATCAACTGCAGTATTGCAAGCATCTGTCAATGATTTCTAATGTGTTCAAGATGTTAAACTTTCATCACAAAATTCCCCTTGCAGCAGGAAGCCATCATCCCAAAGTAGCGGGAAAGTACCTTCGACCTCCGTACTATGGTGGTCTGATGAAAGCCAACAAGCTGTCGGAGCAAGATAAGCTGCATTAAGGCAGTTGAAACGACGCCCCAGTGATGTAACCTTGATCCATTACAAAAAGAATCGAGCCAAGGCCCGGCGAGTGCTAAAGGAGGCTAGACGGACGTCGTGGAGACAGTATGTCTCCTCGAGTAACTCTGGGACCACCTTACCAGGGGTATGGATCAGCGTAAGCGTAAGATCGCTGGAAAGAGCACATCCATGTCACCACCTGCTTTGAAGGTAGATGGAATAATCATCACAGACAAAAAAATGAGTTAGATAAATCCAAGGCAGAGATCTTACACTGCCCTATTCTCCACTCTTCGAGCTGAACAAGAACGGCACCCAGTGTCGTTTTTCAGTAGGACTGCAGCTGAACCTCTATACAACTTGCCATTTTTGCGCAAGGAGATGGACTCTGCTTTGCAGCTCTGCCATAAGACTGCCCCAGGAAGGGACGATATTCCATACCAAATGCTATCTCACCAGAGAGCTCCCAGAAGTTCTTGTTGGACCTTTTTTCTATAGGATCTATAGGGAAAGGCACAGTGCCATCCACATGAAAAGAGCTCTAATCATTCTGTTCCTAAAAACCCGGGATGGATACTTTTCCCCACCAGGATATTACAGACCAATTTCTCTCACTAGCTGCATCTGTTGATGGAGAAAATAGTAAACTTCAGGTTGACATGCCTGCTAGAAAAGGAAAACGTGCTGACCCCATATCAATATGGGTTTAGAAAATTGAGATCGACCATAGATGCATTTATGAGGATGGAAATTGTACAGAATTCCTTCACACAGCGACGTCACATGTTAGCAGTCTTCTTTGACCTTGAAAAGGCTTATGATATTACTTGGAAGCATGGCATACTCCTGAAATTGTATGACATTGCTTTAAGAGGAGCATTACCTACCTTCATACAAAGCTTCATTGCGAACAGGAAGTTTAGAGTTCGGGTGGGAAACCATTTCTCTAATCTGGAAGATCAGCTGGAAGGGGTCCCACACGGGAGTGTCTTAAGCGTGACCCTGTTTGCCATTGCTATAAATGACATCATAAAGGTTGTTCTAAGTGCTGTCTCATATAATCTGTATGTGGATGACTTTACACTACTGCTCAGGTGGAATCTTACAGGATGTACAAGGACACATGCAGACTGCAATAAATCAGGTTGTACAGTGGCCGGCGCGTGTTTCCCTTGGCAAGGAACTTCACTCGATTGCCGCCTAGCCACTGGGGGCCAAAACCAGCCAAGTCAGTGCCGGTAAATAGAGATGGTGATCGATAAAAAACCGGGCGAAGGCAATGGCAAAAACCACGCTCTAAATGCCAAGAAAAAAAATCATGGAAGCCCATGATCGCTAGGCGCGGTTGGGCCGAATGGTTTTGAGCCGTCGGACTCAAGCTGCACACGGCAATTGAGTTCGACGGTTCGAGTCACCGGCCCGGGGCGTTGTTCCTTGGGCAAGGAACTTCAACCTCGATTGCCTACCCAGCCACTGGGTGGCCCAAACCAGCCTAAAAGTCCGTGCTGTTCCAAGCCGGAAAATAGAGAGAATGATTACCTAAAAAAAAAAAAAAAGGTAACACCGCACTCTCCTGGAAAGGAACTGGGGGACCCTACCACGTACTCACCAAGAGCATTACAAACATGAAAAACTACAATTAAGTATCATGCTGTGACCCCAAAGGGGGCTCAGACATGAACCCACCGTTTAAAAGAAAGAAGAGAGTGGGCAACATTTCATGGGTTCAAATTTCTCCAACAAGACCTGGCTGTACATTTTCACAAAACAAGGAAATTCCATCCTTCCTCCCATTTAGGAGCAAACCAAAGCAATTTGTCCAGGAGATGAAGTACTGGTTAATTTTGATCCCCAAGATTACATGGGTGCTCACATCAAACAGTTAAAGTGAAGGATACAAAAGTGCTTAATATTTTCGGGTTCTTCCACATCTATCTTGGGTCAGACCGCCACAACACTTCTGCGGGCTTTACGAGCATTATTCGTAGTAAGCTAACTAGGGATGTGAAGCTTATTCATCTGGCAACTCCCAAATGTTTCCCGGGTGTTGAAAATCGGTTTAATAATGAGCTCTCAGAAACTTACAGGGGGTTTCAGATCTTTACCTGTGGAAATCCTTGTATGTGGAGGGAGAATCACCTCTTCACACACCGAGACTAATGACCCGATTCTTACAAGAACAAGGGTTCCCGGATCTTATCCAGAGTTTTTCAAATCCCTTGAGAGACAATCTGAGGTAGGAATAAGGATCTTGTGGAAGTCTTATTAATCTCACTAAGGTTTGGCTGTTGGAATTCCCATACCCTTGGATATCATTGAGTGGATTTAGTCAAATTGGAAAGAGAAGAGATCCAAAGCAGAAGTCAGAAAGAGAATTCGTCAGCACATTAATAAGTACCAAGGGTAAGATGAAATATAAACATATGGTTCGAAATCTGAAAATGATGTGTGCTTTGCATCAGTGAGCAGAAAGACGCATTGGTCTTTCTTGCAGCTCGATCTTACGCAGAGTTTCTGCCATCCTGCAGCAGTTAAGTGATAAGATTACGAAAACCCTTTATTGGAATATTTCCCACTCTTGTAGGCCTGTAAGCAATCAAATCTTAAACTCTCACCGTGTGAGAGGGTTCAAGATTGCTCAAGATGTCACACGAAAAAGGATACTTTGGATGCAGCGCATATGTATTAGGGATGAGCGAGTGATCGGAAGGCTAAAAGCTGCGCCAGCCCTGTGATGTTCGTTTCCCACACACCGACTTTAAACCCAGCATCAGGAGTTGGAGGCATACCTCAAGAAACAAACAGTGAGAGATTAGGAATTTGGCAGTTGGAGACCACACCACCAACGAAAGCAGAAGTTGATTTAAGAGACAGATCGGGTAACAAAACTGATCGTGGGTCTGAACTAAAAGTGAAACATTTGTGGGGTGTCAAGAAACCATTAACGGTCGCACATGTAGTTGAAGATGTGCAAATTCTCAAACCAAAGACGTGTGTTTTTT
>NC_051396.1:19753991-19768432 GCF_015228065.2 Penaeus monodon | reverse complement strand
TTACCTGTTTACGGGGTTTTTGGGAAAATTTAAAAAAAATATCTTACGAAACGGAAAATTTTTAAAAATAAAAACATTAATATTTGCTAAGATAAAATTATTGCATAAACATTTGCTACTTAAATTCCTAACATGTATGAATATTGTCAAAACCCTCCCCTTTCATTTTTCGTGTATATGGTGGAGAAAAGTAACACGTTTTTGGTTTGAGAATGTTGAATCTTTAAAACTCATTGCGACCGTTAATGGTTCTTGACATCCCTCCAAAGTGTTTCCTTTTTTCTTTAAACGACCCACACGTCTTTCCCCTTTCTATCTCGTTAATAAACTTCTGTTTTTCGGGGGATGGTGTGGTCACCCAAACTCCCAAGTTTATCTCAAACTCTAATGTTTTTTTTTGGGGTACCCCCCACTCCTATGCGGGTTTAAGTCGGGTTTTGGGAAAAACGAACATCACGGGGTGAGCGGCAGCTTTTTTCCCCTTCATCAGCTCGCTCTTTCCCCACTAAACAATCGCGGCACCCAAACATGTTACCCTTTTTTCGTGTTGACATCTGTGAAACCAATCTTGAACCTCTTCACTAGGGATGTGAGGGTTTTAAGATCTTTTTGTTTACGGGGCACTCAAGGCGGAATATATCCAATAGAATGGTTTCCGTAAGATCTTAGTCATCAAAATGGCAAGAGGGCATGTAACTCGCGTGAGTCGGCTGCCAGAAAAAGACCCCAAAATGCGTCTTTTTGCCATGTGCAAAGCCCCATCTTTTCAGTTTTTCGAACCTTTGAAATTATTTATCTTCCCCGGGTATTTATAAGGGTGCTGAAAAATCTCTTTTGTTTGCTTTGGTCTCTTTTTTTCCCAATTCTGCCCAATCCCCCAAAATTGTTTCCAAAGGGGGATTGGGAATTCCAACAGCCAGAACCTTTTAGTGAGTTTAAATTAAGATTTTCCCACAGACTCCCTTATTCTCCTCCTAGGATTGGTCTCCTCAAAGGGAGTTGAAAAACTATCTGGTATAGATCCTGGACCCTTTTTAGTCTTGTATATTAAATCAGGTTAGTAGTTTGGGTTTTAGGTAAAAAAAGGGGGGTTTCTCCACCTCAGCAACAAGGGGCTCCACAGGGGAAAAATCTGAAAATCCCCTGTACGGGGTTCTGAAGTTTATTTTAACGAGTTCAACACCGGAGAAAAGTGGGGAAATTTGCAGTGATAGCTTACATCCATAGTTAAGCTTACTACGAATAAGCGCTCGGTAAAGCCGCAGAAGTGTTGTGCGGTCTGCACCCAAGATAGATGTGAAAGAACCCGCAAAATATTAAGCACTTTTGTATCCTTCACTTTTAACTGTTTGATGTGAGGCACCCATGTAAGTCTTGGGGTCAAAATTAGACCCAAGTACTTCATCTCCTGGACAATTGCAGTGGGTTTGCTCCTAAATAGAGGGAAGGATGGAACTTTCCTTGTTTGTGAAAATGTACAGCCATGGTCTTGCTTGGAGAAAATTTGAACCCATGGTATGTTGCCCACTCTTCTTCTTTCTTTTAACGGTAGGTTCATGTCTGAGCCGCCGTGGTCACAGCATGATACTTAATTGTAGTTTTTCATGTTGTAATGCTCTTGGGTGAGTACGTGGTAGGGCCCCCCATTTCCCTTTCCACGGAGAGTGCCGGTGGTTACCTTTTTTTTTTTTTTTAGGTAATCATTCTCTCTTTTTACCCGGGGCTTGGGGCCCAGCACTGACTTTTAGGCTGGTTTGGCCACCCAGTGGCTGGGTAGGCAATCGAGGTGAAGTTCCTTGCCCAAGGGAACAACGCGCCGGCCGGTGACTCGAACCGTCGAACTCAGATTGCCGTCGTGGCAGTCTTGAGTCCGACGCTCTAACCATTCGGCCACCGCGGCCTTAGCGATCATGGGCTTCCATGATTTTTTCTTGGCAATTTAGAGCGGTGGTTTTTGCCATTGCCTTCCGCCCGGTGTTTTTATCGAGTCACCATCTCTATTTACCCGGCACTGACTTGGCGGGGCTTTGGCCACCCAGTGGCTAGGCAGGCAATCGAGGTGAAGTTCCTTGCCCAAGGGAAACAACGCGCCGGCCACTGTACAACCTGATTTATTGCAGTCTGCATGTGTCCTTGTACATCCTGTAAGATTCCACCTGAGCAGTAGTGTAAAGTCATCCACATACAGATTATATGAGACAGCACTTAGAACAACCTTTATGATGTCATTTATAGCAATGGCAAACAGGGTCACGCTTAAGACACTCCCGTGTGGGACCCCTTCCAGCTGATCTTCCAGATTAGAGAAATGGTTTCCCACCCGAACTCTAAACTTCCTGTTCGCAATGAAGCTTTGTATGAAGGTAGGTAATGCTCCTCTTAAAGCAATGTCATACAATTTCAGGAGTATGCCATGCTTCCAAGTAATATCATAAGCCTTTTCAAGGTCAAAGAAGACTGCTAACATGTGACGTCGCTGTGTGAAGGAATTCTGTACAGCAATTTCCATCCTCATAAATGCATCTATGGTCGATCTCAATTTTCTAAACCCATATTGATATGGGGTCAGCACGTTTTCCTTTTCTAGCAGGCATGTCAACCTGAAGTTTACTATTTTCTCCATCAACAGATGCAGCTAGTGAGAGAAATTGGTCTGTAATATCCTGGTGTGGAAGTATCCATGCCAGGTTTAGGAACAGGAATGATTAGAGCCTCTTTTCATGTGGATGGCACTGTGCCTTCCCTATAGATCCTATAGAATAGGTCCAACAAGAACTTCTGGGAGCTCTCTGGTGAGATAGCATTTGGTATGGAATATCGTCCCTTCCTGGGGCAGTCTTATGGCAGAGCTGCAAAGCAGAGTCCATCTCCTTGCGCAAAAATGGCAAGTTGTATAGAGGTTCAGCTGCAGTCCTACTGAAAAACGACACTGGGTGTCCGTTCTTGTTCAGCTCGAAGAGTGGAGAATAGGGCAGTCTAAGATCTCTGCCATGGATTTATCTAACTCATTTTTTTGTCTGTGATGATTATGCCATCTATCTTCAAAGCAGGTGGTGACATGGATGTGCTCTTTCCAGCGATCTTACGCTTACGCTGATCCATACCCCTGGTAAGGTGGTCCCAGAGTTACTCGAGGAGACATACTGTCTCCACGACGTCCGTCTAGCCTCCTTTAGCACTCGCCGGGCCTTGGCTCGATTCTTTTTGTAATGGATCAAGGTTACATTCAACTGGGCGGCGTTTAACTGCTAATTGAAGCTTATCTTGCTCCGACAGCTTGTGGCTTTCATCAGGACCACAAGTACTGGAGCGTTCGACAGGTACCGCCCGCTACTTTTTCGAGGAAAAGATGCGTCGCTGCGAAGGTGGAATTCGTGTGATGAGGAGTATACATCTCGACACATAGAAGAATCAATTGACAGATGCTTGCAATAACGGCAGTGATCTAAAAAAGATTTTCATTCCGCATGTTCAAGTCGCCATCTCTGACTCCATCGGCCTGGAATACCAATGAACTCCTCCAACAAGTATTGGAAACAGTGGTCACTCATGTAAGGTCTCCATGACTTAAGGGAAACTGACTAGAATCAGGTGACACCAATTGACAGGCTATACTGAGAAGAATGTCCAAGTTTGAATTGGAAATGTGTGGGAGTGTCATGCTTCAGTAAAACTGCATATGACTTTTTAAGAACAAGACTCCAAGGCCCTCCTTCCTCGAGGTTGCACAAAATGTTCCCCAGAGGTGCTGATACGACCATTGAAATCTCCCAAGAGTTAGAACTGGATGTGGCAATGCTAGTGGAACTCCAAATCTCTTGTTGAGCTTATGTGGAGAAAGGTTAGATGGATTGCAAACAGTTTGTAAGGTCTTGTCAAAGCTATCTCACAGCCTTCACCTAGGGTTGTCTGCAAAGTGAAGGTGCAGGGGAAGGGGAATATCGATGTACCAATGTACTGTATCCTCCATGAGGTCCATGTCAAGGTCATAATGGCTGAATCGGAATCCTCTCAGGGAAATCGGATTCGTAGGGCGTATTTGAAGGGTTGTACCTGGGAACTAGTTCCCCAGGCTTCTTTGGACAGGCTCATGATTTCTTTGCCTGGGCAAAAGACAGATCTAAGCATTTGCTCAGGGGGCCATTCGGGCTAGAAAAATAGGCCTCTGTGGACGTTGATTCAACTGGAACACGCCCCTTGACGGCTTCAAAGACCCCACTATGAGAGGAGAGTTTTTGAACAGGCTCAGGATTCCGGTATGCCTGGGGAAGGACACTACCTTGAGCCTTTGCTCAGGGGCAGTGGGGCAGTGGACGCTGTCAACGTTGAGGCCTATGGAGCCTTAAACTGTGGTTCAACGACTCCCTGGGAGGAGTCTCCCTCAATAGAACTGCACGCCTACTCCGTTTCTGTGGAAACAACTCACCAGAGGGCACGTTTTCCAGCAATTGAGGATGAGGTTTAAAGTAGTGGCCCTTAAGGTTGGTGTGTGAAGAAAATAGTGGTAGGGCAATGGTTGGCGGGACGGAGGATGGGACTAGAACTGAAGCAAAGGACACCTGGCTGTGCAAACAGCACACGGGCACGTCGCTTTGCATCTGGAAAATCTAACGCAAAACAATATTAATCACGGCAGTTGCGGAACCTAGGCCCTACCCCTGAACAGTGCCCTTGCCTGACCTAGCACATATTTAACCAGCCAATTGACTTGTCGGGCCTTGGTCAAACCACCCGTCTAACTGATAGAGAACCAACGAAGTGTGTGGCAAGCTGCAGTTGCAGCGTGCAGCATGTTCAACCTCCAGGACTCCCTGTCAATAGTAAAGAACAGGACGCAACCACGGTAAACACACGTGGAGAGTTTCCATGGTCCAAGATAGAATGAACCAGTGATGGGGACCATCCCTATCTTCCCTCACCGGTGGACCCCGCCAGTAGGGTAGCCTCTGGTTTCGGATCACCAGATCATTGGGAATTCAAGCCCCCCACCCGCGGCAGGCGGCTTGGGGATAGATAGCCGAGACAGATCGAATAGTTCGATTAGGAGAGTGGTATGTGTGCATATATATATTCATAAATTTATAGTTGGTTTTGGATTTTTTTCTTCTTTCAAGGATTTTAATTCCATTAAATGATATAATAGTATCAATAATAAATGGTTGAAGTCTGATACAAATGGTAAGAATAATAGGAGCTAACACAGCGATTTCAAAAAGAACTAGTAGTCAAAACAGAACGTTTCAAAGCACTGCCCATAATAACAATTAACACCTATCATAAACAATGGTAAATGAACAAGATAAGGAAAAAAACACTCAAAACAACTGTTTGTGGCCGTAGTTCACATAATGTTAATTGTGTTAAGGATTTTTTTTTTGTTTTTTTTTTTTTGTTTTTTTTTTTTTTTTTTGTTGAGGATTAATAGATTGCAAAGAAAAATCCCTAAATATAATCAGAAGACAGTTGATAAGAAATATTATGATTAGGTAAAATGTTTAAATGCAATTATTAAGTAATAATAATACGGTAGATGTAAACTATAGGTTGATCATATGCCCTACACAGTTATCAAAACAATGAAATGTGTCCTGTCAAGGCTTTGGGGTCTCAAATTACTTTGTGAGGTCCATGGAGCTAATCTGAAAATTAGACGTCGAGTGTAACGCATTTATCTCCACCACCGTAATACATGTAATTACCTCTCACATATCATAATTGGAATCTTTCCTGAAGTGATCGTTGGCCGTAGTAGACCATTACAATATATGACTTGTAAGTACTGGAATGGGGACTATAATAAATATCATATTGTCACACCGAGTAGGAAAGGTTGGGAACCGCTACTGATATAGGCATAAGGTGCAGGACTGAAAAAGGAGGGTGAAAAAAATGCAAACACCAATCATGTTTTCGAATAAATGCTAATTTTTAAACTTCATTAATCCTAGTAAGTCCTTGAGGGCATCGAACGTTTTTCAGGCAAACGGTTCGTGCGTTGAACAAAAAACACACTCTCGCGTCTCTCCTTCTCTCTCTCTATCTCCTTCTCTCCCTCTCTCTCTCTCTCTCTCTCTCTCCTCTCTCTCTCTCTCTCTTCTCTCTCTCTCTCGCTCGGCTCGCTCGCTCGCACTCATCACTCACTCTCTTATTCTCTCACTCTATTTCTCTATCTATCTATAGCTTGGTATTCTTAAAGGCATCCAAAAACATTATCATCACCAATACGTTCATATGTTATACATTTACCTTATGTATAATAGCTTTACAATATGAGCTTTAAGGATACGGGAATTCCAGCCTTGGATGACACAAGAACAAGAGAGAGCTTCCGACCCATATATTGAGATCAAAAATCAATTAACGTTTTCTCTCGATGTAACGGAATTGATTTTTGGCACAGGACTGATCTTCATTAAAAGGGAGAATCGCTTTGTAGAATACTTTTCGACATGGCGTAGTTAATCCCTAATGCCATAAAAACAAAATGCATTCCTCATTGTGTACACTCCCATGAAGCTGTCGGAATTAGACTAATGAGGGGAATGACGACACATTTGCCTTTATATCTGGACCTGTGGATAAACTGAAAAATAATCGGAAAATACGTGATACTGATTACATTACCAGCGTGGTGAGGACCTTCACGATTTCACGAAACGAAGGAACGTGTAAAATAGCTAAAATGTGAGTTGCAGTATATCTCGTTATCTCACGAATGAAGATTGCTTAACTTAAATTATCGCATTACCATTCATACCGGCCTTATTCTGCCTATTTTTTTAATCGGCGCTATTATTTCCACATTACGCAGAGCCTACAAGTACGCTAAGACTGGCCATTAGTCCTTTCAGATTAATCTCGAAATAAATCGGTTTCCTTTATTACACCATTAGAGTTAGAAGAAAAGGAACGTTTACGATAAATGATAACGAAACGTTAGAGATGCCCCATTCCCTCGTTTTAGGAAAAGCAGGTCTCTGCCACTGCTGTATAAACATCGTACGGGAAGATACGGTGCCTTACATATAGATGGATAATGAATGAATGAGTAACCACACACACACACACACAAACAACACACACACAACACACACACACACCCACACACACACACAAAACACACACCACACCACACTGTAGGAGCCCTTACAGAGAGATTGATAGATGGCGAGCTTAGGGGTAAGGTAGCCCACCAAGGACACTTTAATGAAGAGTAATCATCGAGATATGGCTGCTAATTAGGAACGAGGTGGGCTCCTCGCTCCCGCAGACGAATATGCCGGTAACGTTGTAAACTGATTTAAGTATGGGAAAATCATGTGTTGATGTGACAACGATGTCTTCTCAGAACATGGAAGTGTTACAGAAATGCATAGCTCTTCGGAAGCGGGATAAACAACACAACAGTGGAATGCAGTATGACAAGAAACAGATGGTAATAAGGTAAAGCAATGATAATGTGTTATCTGTTCATATGTATATGTATATGTTTGCAAGATACGAATTGCACACCCTTGTGATTTAAAAAAATACTATCTGGATATGAATATCTAGGAACGCTAGGGTCACCACACACACATGATTATTATTTTATTGTAACTGTAAAAAAAGGGTAGTGGACTAACATTTCTATACTTCAATTCTAAGGGTTTAGACAATATCAGTATTATATCCGTAAAGATACGATTCCATGCCGAGTATATAAATAGCACGGCTTCATTTCACAAAACTCCATTACATGATCATAACCTTAAGTAAATAAATTTATGTGTATGGCAGTAAAGAATGCTTAGAATGTGCAAGAAAAAATACTGCAGTTTTTACTGAAAAAATGGGTGCAAGTACCTAAAAAAGAAAAAAGAAAGAAAGATAAACTACATAGTAGGGCTACGGTGTCTATTCCCAAAGTCTGCCTAAGTTCTTTGCCAATATGAGAGCATAATGTTTATCGTTTGAAATGCTCTGAGGGTCTAGGCTGAAAAACAAATGAATGCACAAAGAAACATGCATTGCATTAATATGTAACACTATAGAGTAACGACGGTAATGATCACGAGATCTATATAAAGATTCACCAAAACAAGCTCCTTATTCTAGAGCCTGTTTAAGACTAGAAAGACAGCATCCTCCTCCTCATAGAAAATAAAAATAATTTGAAATATCTCAATGAAACGTTACTAATAAAATATCACGCAAATAACCGGGAAAGAAAAAAAGATCTAATCAGGATTATCAAAATCAGCCTTTCCTGAAAAGACAAGATATTTGAAATGCAAATAATAGAGAAATAGGGAACAGATTATTTAACGTATCGTCATATTATTCAAAAAGTTGCTGTTGTTGGCGCTAGTAGGCTATTATGTAATTGGTATTTTGTGAGAATTTATATTTTAAAGAAATAGGAAATAAAAATCTTGGATAAACATGTAAAAATATTATTATTACGAGTTGGCGACATTCCCGACTAGCTTGGTTGCGTTATTGCTACATGAAAACATTTTACTGTAACGAAACTCCCCTTATTAATTTGTATTTTCCTTGGTTCTGTTCTCATTCGGGACCTGTATAATATTATATATATTATCTATATATCCTCTCTATATATATATAATTGTATATTTACTTATTTATTTTAATCTATGTTTTATGGTAGAAAACCCACAATGCAAAAACTCAATAACGCTAGTTTTGCGTTGTGGGTTTTCTACCATATTATCAACACGGAAGAGTGTTTTAACAGTCATTATGGTTAGTCATTTTTTGCGCTCACCCTTGTTCCCCTTTAAAGGATGATAGCCTTTACAATATAATGTATTATATAAATATTTTATATATATACTATATATATACTATGTGTATATATATATATATATATATATATAATATATATATTATA
Source organism: Penaeus monodon (assembly GCF_015228065.2). Lineage (NCBI taxonomy): Eukaryota > Metazoa > Arthropoda > Malacostraca > Decapoda > Penaeidae > Penaeus > Penaeus monodon. The sequence goes on along the minus strand of NC_051396.1, from coordinate 19,759,536 downwards.
TATATATATACTATATATATATATAATATATTATTATATATATATATATATTATATATAGTATATATATATATATAATATATATATATATATATATATATTATTATATATATATGTGTGTGTGTGTGTGTGTGTGTGTGTGTGTGTGTGTGTGTGTGTGTGTGTGTGTCTGTGTCGCTCTGTGTGTGTGTATATGAGTTTATCTACATATATATATATATATATATATATATATATATATATATATATATATATATATATATATATATATATATATATAGATATATATGTAAACATACATACATACATATAAATATATATATATATATATATATATATATATATATATATATATATATATATATATATATATATATATATATATAACGGAAGCACAGCCACAGATTATTGAATCGTAAAATTCATGCATGCTCACATATGTGTGTGTGTGTGTGTGGTGCGTGCTTACACACGCAAAAAATAGGTAAAGCTTTTATTCCATAAACTTTCAGCATAAATTCACATATTAGAGAAGTAGTTGCAACAGCTCAGCCTTTGAAACGGCAGTTGGAGGAACGGTTTGTGTAAATTCGTTGTGTGGAATTTTGAACTCTGTCGTTAACAACAATATACAACTTTTGGCCGAGTGAAATGTCAGCATCCAGTAAAAGTCATTTGGTATATTTCTTGGTGAATGTTACATTTGTCCTTTGATAGTTTATTACGAACCGTTTCCGAGGCAACTCACTCTTGCTGTATTTTTAAAACAGAATTGTGCTTCGTTTAAATTTTTGCCGATGGTTTCCCGAAGTCTTTTTGGAAAGTTTGAAACCGCTGCTTTTAAGGGAGAATGCAAAGAAATGTTTCAAAAGGATTTAGTACAACTAAATGCATTTACTTAGGCAAGGGGAGTAGCTTTATTTTATGTATATAATGCGCTGTAATGACGATTTTTTTCCCAGAACAGTGGTCCCGCTATGGATATTACCGTAGATTTTAAAAAATTTTCCCCACGTCGGGTTTTTCCATTGTAAAACAAAGAAAGTTTTAAAGATATGTAAATAAATTTGTGAAAATAAGCATCAGGGAAAAAAAAGTAGCAAAAGGACAAAGTAACATGAAAAATCCCAACGAAGGTAAAATAAAATAATTTGACAGACAAAAAATAAAATGCATAATGATGATATCGTAAATAAAAAAATTAAACCCGCATTGGCACCCAAACAAATTTCAAGCTTTTATTGATAAATTATATTGGAAAAAGGGAAACAGAAGAAGAGAGGAAAAAAAAAAGGAAACGAAATGGTGAAAAGGGGGAAAAAAAAAGAAGAGATATACATGATAAAACAAGGAAAAAAGAGAAAGGGGAAAAACACACAGCAAAATAACAGTGTAAGTTTTTGGGGGTGAAATCTATTATCTATCTATCTACTATCTATCATCTATCTATCTATCATATATATATGTATATATATATATATATAATATATATATAAAATTATATATATTTTATTATTATATTTATATATATGCATATATAGATAGATAGATAGATAGAAAGATAGATTTATATATATACACACACATATTTACACACACACACACACACACACAACCACAAACCACACCAAAACACACACAACACCACAACACACCCACCACCACACACACACACACACACACCACAATCAGCACATACGTATTATAATATATATTATATAATTTATTTTATATATATATATATATATATATATAATATTATATTTCATATTGTACACGACACACACACACACACATACGCACCACACCACACAACACACAACAAAATTTTTAAAAATATAATAATAATAATATATATATATATAAAATATATATAATTTTATATATATAATAAAACACATATATATATATATATAATATAAATATATATATTATATATATATATATTTTATATTATAAACAACCACACAATACCACACACAACACACACACCACAAAATATATATATATATAATTATATATTATATATATAATATATATATAATATATATTATATTTATTAAATTTATGTGTGTTGTATATACATACATAAATTAATTATATTTTTATATATATATTATATATATAAATATATATAATATATATATATATATTTGTTTTGGGGTGTGTGGTGTGTTTGTGTGTGTGTGTTTTGGTGTTTGTGTGAGTGTGTGTGTGTGTGTGTGTGTGGTGTGTGTGTGTGGTGTGTGTGTGTGGTGTGGGTTTTTTGTGTGTGGTGTGTGTGTGTGCTCTTTTTAAATACCGAGGCCATAAAAAATGCAGCCAAAAGATATCGTAATTAACCTCCCATTTTTTTACCCGCTTTTTTTGTTTTTTTTTCCTATCTTTTCTCTTTCTTTTTTTGTATCGGGTTGGTTTTGGTTTCCATATTCTGCTTGGCTTCTCTGCTAATTGTCTCTTGAATTCGCCGAGGTTGGGCGCCATTGGATAATATATTGGCCTATAAAATCTGTTAATGGTCTGGCTATTCAAAATTCTGCCCTTTGTACCGGATTGTTTTGGACGGTCGTTAGGGTTTTGTAGATTGTAATGCACGCACGCAGATGATAGTGTAGGGTTTCGTGCGTGTGGTGGGTTGTTGGGGGTGTGGGTGGGTGGTGTGTGTGTGTGTGTGTGTGTGTGTGTGTGTGTGTGTGTGTGTGTGTGTGTGTGTGGCCGGAGAAATTGGAGTAATGGCATTTATAAATCTTAACAAAATGTAGCCAGTATATCGATGTTATTGTTATCACAACCCACATCTCCCTCCCCCCTTTACGTTCACTAGCGGGAGTCTTGAACGGACTTCGATTTGATACGTTCCGAACGTGAGGTTCAAAAAAGGGACAGAGGGGGGGAAGTCCGGGATCATTGACAGCTGTTTTCCCAAAACAGTTTAATGTCCAATCATGAGCTGTGTAGGGCGCAGGAAGCGTCGATTGGGCCACAGTATATGGCCACTTGGAAGCCTGATGTGATAATCACGAGATTTGCCAATACCCATGACAGTGCCAACCTTATCCCAACGCTTGGATGTGGGATCCTGGAGTCGCACATGCGCCCCAACTGTTAACTTGGAAAGTGAGTGGGCGCGAGTGTCATAGCGGGTCTTCACGTCCTTGGCTCGTACTGCAGCACGACGGTCGCAGTCTTCAGCCTTGGTCTGCCACTCCTTCATGAAAGCACTAGAATGGGCAGGCACACAGGAGCGAAGGGGCATACCAAACAGAACTTGAGCAGGAGAACGACCAGTGAAATTTGGGGCGTTATGCAATTCCAGTAAGCCTCTGTCGAACTCCTCACAGTCAATATTCCCGTTGGTGCTGTCTTCATGATCAGATACTTGACTTTCTTCACAGCAGCCTCTGCATGCCCATTGGACTGTGGGTAATGGGGACTTGACATGACATGACGCACTCCCCATCGCTGAAGAAAGGTTGCAAATTCTCGGCTGAAGAACTGGCGTCCACCGTCGGTGCGCAGGCGAACTGGGACACCAAGATCACGGAACATGTGCCGAAAGAATCTAATCGTTGAAGCACTTGTTGTATTATTTCCACACGGGATGACAACAGGCCATCCAGAAAGTCGGTCAGCATACACCAAGAAGTGTTTTCCAGCAACACTTAAAAGTCAGCTGATACAGACATGAATGGTCTTGTGGGTTTGTCTTCTAACAGCAGCGGTTCCTGTTGCTGGCTAAGCTGTAGGCGCTGGCATGGCTCACAGGCACGAACAGTATTCACTATGTCTGCATTAATGCCTGGCCAAAAGACTGTCTGTTGTGCACGACGCTTTGTAGCTTCCACACCGGAGTGGCAATCATGCAGGCGAGCGAGGGTGCTACGGCGTAAAGAAGCAGGGACAACCACTCTAAGTCCATACAGCACCAAGTCACCATCGTTGTACAACTCATTGCAAATTTTCCAGTACGGACGCAGGGTACTTGGCAGGTTGTAGCGGTCATTGGGGAATCCTGACTTTACATGATGAAGCAATTCTTCATATGAGGCATCCTTAGATGCAGCCATACGCAATTCTTCCATGAAGAGATCCTCTTGCTCGTCTATAGCGTCTGATGCTTGAACATACTTGACAGCATGCAAAGCCGCAATCTTGACAGAAGTGTCCATCTCAGTATTGAAGGTACCATCTTCCACTGTTGGGTGACTCACAGGTGACCGGGAGAGGGCATCAGGAATGCACAACTCCTTACCTGCACGCCACATTGCAGTAAAAATGTAGGGTGCGATTTTATCCTTCATGCGCTGGAGGCGAGGATTTTCAATAGCATCCAGAGAATAATGGTTCAAAATAGGAACCAATGGACGGTGATCTGTCATCAAACTGAAGTGCTGAAGTCCACGAAGATAGAACTTGCATTTGCTGATAGCCCAAACGACAGCTTGCATTTCCAATTCGATGGTCGCATACCGTGTTTCTGTGTCCGTCAAGAAACGAGATCCACATTGCACCATCTTGTATCTTCCAGCACTGTGGTCCTGCAGCAACACATAGCCGAGGCCATAGAGTCTAGTGGCGTCGGTCTGCAGAATGGTAGGAAGAGCTGGATCAAACGTCGCGAGTATGGGTGGCTTTGACAAAGCTTGTTTAGTGTCAATAAAAGCTTTGGTGTGGTCCGCTGTCCAAGTAAAAGCTCTTCTTGGACTCATCAGTGGGCGGAGTGGCGCTGCAGTGGTCGAAATCTTGGGTGTAAACTCAGCCAGTCGATTTACCAAGCTCATAAATGACCGAAGATCTGTTAAGTTCGCAGGGGTAGGAAACTCTGTGATGGCACTCACCTTCTCTGGGTCTGCTTCAATACCATATCTTGATAGTTTGTACCCACAGAAGCTGGCCTCAGATGCAGCCACAATGAACTTCTCTGCATTAAGTGTTATCCCGTGCTGACGACACCTTGACAGGACTTCATTTACACGTTGAAGGTGTGAGATGTAGTTCTCATCATGTAGGAGAATGTCATCCACAACTTTGATGCAGTTCGTTACTCCCTGAAGTGCCCTGTCACCTCGGAGACAAAAGGCGTCTCCTGTTGCAGCAAAACCCATGGGGCCACGACAATACCTGAAACGTCCATAAGGAGTGATAAATGTAGTCAGGTGTTGATCGTCCTCATGCAGGGGTAGTTGCCAATAACCACAAAGAGCATCCACAGTTGTGAAGAATTTTGACCGTGGACTAATACTTCTGATGGCTGTAAATGGCGTCGGAGAAGGGTGGGCAGGGCGAGAGACTTGCCTGTTGAGTTTTGACAGGTCAGTTTTAATACGAACACCACCATTCACTTTTGGGACAACAACCATTGGATGACACCAATCTGATGGTTCATCCTCTACTGGCTTCAAGATGCCTTGGGTCACTAATGACTCAAGCTCCTTCTTCGTTGGTTCCTGAAAAGCCAAAGGAATCATTCTTGGGGTGTGAATCGCGAAAGGCGTCACATTATCCCGCAGATGAATTCTCATGGGTGGGCCAATCATCGTCTTGAG
>NC_051396.1:19746491-19748991 GCF_015228065.2 Penaeus monodon | reverse complement strand
GTTAACGTAACATAATTGAGAGGAGTTTGTTTGTCGCTTCTATTATATAAAGGTGTGGCGTCGGCGAGTTTCCAATATTTTGGTAGTTTCCTTGTTTCTGGAATTTTAAACAATAAAGTTTTGAACACGTTCCTCAAGAACCCAATTCGAAATCTTCTGGTCCCTTTGCTTCAGTTCGTGTAACCCTATAAGTAGTTTTTTTCAGTCTTTTTGAGTGTGGTATTTTGATATTCTGTTTATGTTTGTACGGTTAATTGTCATTTCAAAATATGGGTTCAGAGCAAACACCGATTGAAATTTCTTATTAAGGATTTCACACATTTCCTCCTCCGTAGTATAAACAAAGTTATTGTTCTTGATGGCACTTATTTAATCTCTACTTTAACTTTCAATTTCTATAGTTAAAGAGTTTTTGTAGATTTGAAATTTTTTAGGGAAATTATATCCTTTTTAAAGCCTAATTTCGCCTCTCCAAGTTTCGAGTAAATGCATAACTTTCTACTATAACCTTACATACGTTGTTTGAGATTATGTCTTCTTATATTCTTGCATTTATCATTATACCACTTTTCGCCACTTCTTGCTTCAACTTTGAATCACGATATATTTTTTTCTACTCCTTTTATATAGACCGCAAAATTTGTTTATTGTATAACAAGGTTGTCTTCACCTTGGAGTATTTCCTAGTTTATGCCCTCAAAGAAATCTTTAAGGCTTTTAGATTTACCTCTTTTGCAATTGAATTGCCCTTGTCTTTCCTTGCTCACGATTTCTTTTCTTCTTTTTTCTTTTTTTTTGTTTTTACCAGCAGCATTTAGTTTAATTACTACATGGTCACTTTTTCCGAGAGGAGGACAGTACTCCATTTCCTCAATATCATCTTCATGCTTTGTGCAAGTAGCCCTCTTACCCAGGTACGTTCTGTTATATTTTGGAAAAGGCAATGCTAATTTATGACTTCTAGTAATTTTGCATTCCGCGAATCTGGCTGCACTTGGGGATTGACTTTCCCGGTCAATTTTGCTTATTACAATCCCGTTACAAGAATTTTTTACTTCCTCCAGGCTCTATACAGCTTCTTATAGTAGTCTTTGGTAATTTTTTAGTGACCACGCCGATGTATGAGGTGCACTGTGATTATTATAATGTTTATTGTACACCTCAATTGCCATTAGTTCTAATAACTCCTTACCTTAGGAATCTCGCTATCCTCCTCCATTTCCATTTTCCAATTTTTTTTCTCCAAATAGTTTAGTCTCTAAGTACTAATATTACGTCGACTCCGGAAGGATCCAGATGGATCCAATGATGCATATTACATCTGGTTTATTAATTTCAAGGTGTGTCTTAATTTATTTTTTCTTTACTTGCTCTGCAAGCTGTGTCTTTATTTCTTCCTTTGTGATTTTGATGTCTTTTCCAACGTTTTTATCCATCTAGTTCACTGTTTCCTTTACTTTCGATATATCGTACTGCCATCTTTCTTTGCTTGTTCTGTTAAATAATACTGGCTGCTAGATAAATTGCTTCAATCTGCTTAACAGTGTCCTGTACTTTGATTAGTTCATCAATGTTTTTTCTAGATTCTTTGCTCGATTTGACTATCGTTGCCAATCTACTTCTTCCACCTTTTCCTTAAGTTCTTTGATTTTCATGTCAGACTTTTCAGTATTTTATCTGGATGAGTGAGTTCCTTGGAGAATTATCCACCATTCTCAAACATTCTGCTACCAAGCTGTCCTCCTTGAGTCCCGGGTCGCAAAGTCTCACTATATCTTTTAATATTTTACTTACTCGTTCCATTTATAACCCAAATATTTCTCTCAAGCACGAACTATGCTCACTTACAAAACTCATGGCTAGCAGACGAGACCACCTATAGCCCGATTTTCTCCATATTTAACATGTATGAGCTGTACTACACACTCTCCGTGTGTTAAAGGTAGTTATAATATTTAGAGAATACTGCTTGAGACTCTTAACCAGTAATTCTGAATCAACTAACAGTTATTAAATTTATGTGGCATGTAACCAAATAAATAATCATACGGTATAAATAGGCCGTTAAGTTTTGTTTTAAAATAACAGCTTATCTTATTCTTCATGGAACACTGCAGCATTAGTCTAATCCCATTAACACAGCTGCTTAATCTAGAAAAAAAATTATGGTGATAGTAGTTAAAAATGGTATGCAAGATAGTAGCAATAGCATCTGAGCGAACATAAATGAATATACACTACATTATAGTCTCGTCAAGGTATGCTGAGTAAGTGAATAAAAATGGATTAGTCTGGCCAAATGAAAATCGTAATATAACAGAAAAGTGAATTGCAAAACACTGTTATACATATATAATCACTGTTCTATTACATTACACACTACTCACGAAAATGAGAAGCAGAGATTTCAAATGAAGGAGAATATCATCTAGCCTATCATAGCTCACAAAAATAGTTCTATGAATAATCTTAAATGTTTTTGCAATAGGTGAAACTCGTA
>NC_051396.1:19736491-19741491 GCF_015228065.2 Penaeus monodon | reverse complement strand
CAGCATGAAACGAAAATCTCCGAAGAAATCCGCTCGACCGCTTCAAGACATGGCTAAGAAAAAAACACGTAAGTACACGTTTGGGCCCCCTCTTTCTTATTTCATTTTCCTTCCTTCTCCCATACATGTGTGAAGCCGTTTGTTTTTTGTTGGGTTAAAAGTGCTAATACAGCAAATGGCACGTTCTCCACTAATTCTTCCAACCTCAGATGCGTAGTTCGCGTGGCGATCGAGTTATGTGATTCAATAAACATGAATCGTTCGTTAGTTAAGTAATTATTATTTTCTCTCGGTTTTAGAAATTATATTGTTGTCATCTGCAACGAATTTAACGCGTTCGTGATTTTATCTTATCTACGATATCATTTGCATTTTATCTCGTTTCCTAACCCTCCGCGCCCGACCTGCGCTTACCCTGTTCTTTCTTTTGCGGTCCTTTTGATTAGAAAAAGGTTGACCTGACCTCACTTTCTCTTTTCCCGGTCGGTGGCGGCGTGGGTCGGTCACGATGATCATTTGTTACATTTCTTTTTGTTGACACGTTTCTATCGCGCTAGAACGAAGTCATGTAACGGAAAATTTCATTAAAATTCGTTAGGTTGAATATAGCGTAGGGATCTGCCCTCAGATCATAGTGTCACAGAATTGCCGCGATATTGCCCCGGGGTTGCGTAAAACGCTAATAGATCTGCGCTCCGTCGTTCGAGAGTAAAGTTGATTCGTTCGTTTCGCTCCCTTTGAGTGCGGTGTGACCCGCGTTACGTCCGTTAATTAATGTAGGACTTAGGGTTTAAGCTAGAATCATTATTCGCTTATTAATCACCACCTTCTCTCACCCTCTTGAAGTCGCTTGCATGTTTTTTTTTTTTTTTTTTGGTTTTGTTTTTTTTTTTGGGTAAAAAAACCCCCCAAGCGTTTGTGTGATTCGTAGAAAATTTATATATCTCTTCGGAAATTTTTGCGAGCGCCCATTACAGATACGCAGAAGCGAGCAGGATATTATATTCCTGGCTCGAGTCTCTTGCAGTCATATACGGCATTTGGGTATAGGGATCCCCCCGTTATTGGTTTTATTGAAGTCTGACTGCAAAGCTAGACCATGTACCTCGGGCAGTTTCAATTTCCTGACCCCGAGAGAGTGGATAATTCTATTTCTGTACAGATGTGGTATTCTATTTCGGTGTTCAGGATGTGGATAATTCTTTTTCTATTACAGTGGACCACGTGGCTGTTTTCCACGTGGATCAAATGCCCCAATAAGAACCAACCCGCTCAGCGAGGGCGGGGTCACATTTTTATCTGACCGCGTTTGACCGGGAGTTCGTAGCCAGCTACCAGCGCTACTAAGGTCAGCTCTCGCCCTCCTCGTCCAGGGCAGCTGACGTCGTGACCTCCGCGCGGCCGCGATAACCCGTATAACTAAACATGTCGTGTTTCTTATACTAAGCGTGGTGTCACCTCTCAGAAATAAAGAGTCACGCTCGTAACAAGTATACTACCCTCTGTTACCATTGTACTAACAGGATGGATAGCCTTTTACAGTGTGTCTGTCGGTACGGCCATGGTCCTGTCACTGTACCCTCGATGATCCGGCGAACAGAGTGTTACAACTAGGGATCAAGACGCAGATTCATGACACTATATAGCATCCGGTTTCGCTCCATAGAGCAAAATTGGCATTATCAAGACCTTGAAGACATGTCAGCTTGGTCCTTCTTCACTGGTACCAACAGTTCCAAATACTCTTGTTATGCGGTTTATGGCTCCTGCTGGCCAGACCAATCCATCTACTACTTTCTTGCGTCTGCAGCCTCACTGTAAGCATGGATCGACTGCATAGGTTCCCCCTAACAGGCCCCCAAAGTCCCTATCTTGGTCTTGTTCAAGAAGAACCTCATTGGCTAAATGCATCAAGAGTCCGCCACCATGACTCCAGGGACTCAGAATAGGCTAGCAACATCATCGTCTACGATCTTGATATTGGCCCATGTTGCTCCCCACTGCCTTGGATCTATCTCTACTCATTATCTCAGCAGTGTAATGTCATGCTAGTTGCTACAGTACCAATGATCCCATTCCCCTTTCCAGAGGTATTACCACGCTCCCAGCAGGTCATGGGGAATGAACCAGATTGTGCAGATGGCGAGTCAAGACTGCATCCAGCCCAGCTGCCATAGGTCCTCCCCCCCCAGCCTTTACAGCTCAGCAAGATATCACATATGCTGTGGCTTTCACATTCTTCAGCTTAAGAATTGCCATCCTAATCTCCTTAGGGTAGAGGTTCTTCGCTGATGGGTGTGTCCCGCACATGTATTGTGCGACATTTTCATCCATACTAACTTGTTGGAGGTCTACTGGTACAGCTGCTCAAATACTCAGCTCAACATTTACGAACCCAACATGATACTGAGTGATCCGTCCTTCCACTGAGTGTCAGCTCTGCGAGGGAGGGCTTAACGCTCAGTTTTCTCAGTGATTGGTAGGGGCAGGGCGAAGTCAGAATCTTCTTTCCATCGAGTTTGCAAACATCAGTAGGAGTATACACAGACAATAAACCAACATGAAGTCAAAAGCATGCTTCAGTCTCAATGCCTAATATCTCATCAACCAGTGTTCCTCACTACAGAGGGTTGAAGTCGGCTGGAGATGGCTATGGCTACTACTCCCTGGAGGTGATGACCATCGCCACTGCCGCGACCAGTAGTAGGTGTACCCACCCCATCTGAATCGTGCTGCTGCTATGTCTTCTCACCTCCGAGAAAGCAGCCACCTAAACCCCAGCCCTCCTGTTCCGGTCGGTATCACAGTTAACCGTTCGTCCCTGGCCGTCAGAATCCGGATGTTCAAGAGCGCCTGGCCCAGATAGTTTGGTCTAAGTTATCCTTGTGGCGTTCGCTCCGGGTGGACTGCCCCCCTGCCGATGCTGCCCCAAATAAAGGGTCCCAGCGTCCGCCTGCTGGGTTGGCCCCTGCCAGGGGCACAGACAGGATAAGTACTCTCTCCATATATGTTATCTATATGTATTATAATGTATAAGTGTATTTATATATATGTTATATATGTGTATATATATACATTTCTCCCTATAAAACTATATACATATATAGGGCTACATATAATGTATGATGTAGGCCTATGGCCTAAATATACATATATGTAAGGGGGCTTCCCCCTATCTTGATGCTCAGATAGGAGCCCCCGGTGCAATCCGAACAACATGACAGGGGTGCCAAGCGGAGTCCAAATCTATGTATATGAACGCTTGAGGGGAATATCTAAGCATGGGAACATATAACACTCCCTTACCTAATGCTCTTGGCTGCGCATAAAACAAGTATTAAGGACTGATAGCTATGGTTTCCAACCCCTTATCTATGCCAGTGCTTTCCTATGGCACTGATTAAACATCTTGGTTAGAATAATCCGAAAATTGCCTACCCATCCACTCCCAGGTCTGGTAGGCGAATCGAGGTGAAGTTTCCTTGCCCAAGGGCACAACGCGCCCGGCCGGTGCTCGAACCCTCGAACTCAGATTGCCGTCCGTGAGCAGTCTTGAGTCCGATGATCTAAACCACTCGGCCCACGCGGCCTATGTGGCTATATCATCAATCAATAACGGTATGCTGTGCCGTGGACCTCTCCACCATCCTTCGCCTCAACTCATCTTGGCGCTTTTCTTTCCACTCGTACATCGTCAGCCCGCAAATATCTTTGGTGTTGTCGCTCAGCTTGGCTTCAGTTTGCCTCTCCCTCTGTTTCCTATCACCATCCCTGTCAGCAAGTTTTTCTCATTACTTTTACTTCTCATCAATGACAATAACTTTAGTTTCGCTTTTGTTCAGATGTCCCAACAGCCGTTCTTTACAATTTAATTTTTCGCAGCACTTCATCATTCTTTTCTTTTCTGTCAGTTAATACTAGTACTCGTCTGTAAACACCACAGTTCAAAACTATTGACCTTTTTCCTGTTCTATCTTCTTCAGTGAGGTCTATATTACCCAACCTTAAATCATCAAATTTAGCGAGAGAGAAAGCCCATATATTTTTCTTGACCTGACCATCAAAGAAAAATTAACTTCAGTAATTAAAAAAATCTGATGGAAATGAAGATAGAGCAGATCTTGACCCTTTAAAATTAAATTAAAATGAATATTTTTTCAGGTCGAAACATGTACATTATGATCCCAACAAGGAGGATCGCAAATCACAAACGTGATGCTCTTAAGATAGATACTGTTTTGCTGATTATATATATATAATATATATATATATATATAGATATATTTAATATAATATCTATATAATATAGAATTAATGTGTAATGTTATATTCTATTTTAGATCATGGTTTCTATTTCTTACATTATCTCTTACTTATGCTTCAAAAATATATTTACAGTCATTTTATTATGCCTTCGAAAAATTGCCATGATTAAATTTAATATGTAAAGGTTACCTACTAATAGCGGATTTTTTTTATTAAGGTTTATTTCGATAGTTTATCTTACTCATTTCATTTTTCTTTAACATTATATTTATTTACCTGCATTTTGAAGTAATGAGTAATAATAAATATATATATTATCTATATATTATATATCTATATCATACTATATATATCTATATATACAGATCTATATAATATATACTAATATTATATACTATATATATATATATATATAATATAGATAAATCTATATACATGTGTATCTCTCCTATTTCTATGTATAGGTGCGTGTGTTTATGTGTATGTGTCTGTGTACTGTGTGTGCGTGTGTTTATAGTGGTATGGTGTATGTCTGTGTGTGTGAGTGTGTGTGTAGTTGTGTAGTGTGTGTGTGTGTGTGTTTGTGTGTGTCATTACTCATTTCATTTTCTGGTAAACATTATATGTATTTACCTGCCTTTTGCAATAGTGAAGATAAATATATATATATATTATATATCTAATATATCTATATATATATATTATAATACTATATATATATATATATAATATAT
>NC_051396.1:19728991-19733991 GCF_015228065.2 Penaeus monodon | reverse complement strand
GGCGTGCGTGGGATATATAGACTCTTTTTGGTAGTATAAGCACCGGTTAACAACATTGTACGTGAACAACAATCTAATGTGACAGTGATTATGATTATCAATATTGATGCGTTTTCAGACTGCATTCCAATAAATAGTGAAAGCGATACGCCAGCGTGGTATCAGTCACCTCAAATTGGCCACAATTAATCTGCGGTGCAATGGCGCCTTCATATAGATCTATGTGTGGTGTGTGGCGTGTGTATGTGTAAATATATGTGTATATATATATATATCTATATGTATATATATATATATATATATATCTATCTATCTGAGCTCTATCTCCCTGTTTGCTAGACAGTGAATGCATGTTTCTGACTATGCATATATTATATGTATTATATATATCTATTCTATATAAATATTATTATATATAATATATATTATATTATATGTTATAATATATTTATATATATCTATTAAAATCCAATATGTTACGTATATCTATATATATATATATATGTATATACTATATATATATATAATATATATATATATATATATATTATATATATATATATATATAAATATATATGTTTGGAGTGTACCAATTTGGGCGACGTACCTATGGCATCGCCACCGCGTTGCTGGACCTAGCCACTGCCCCCTTCGCTCATGAGACCTGGATTACTATACTTCAAGTGACATGGAGGTTACCACTTTAAGGTCCCCTGGCTGGCCTACCTTTCTGCCGGGGCGACTCTGCAAAGCCACCCACTTGCATCTTCAACTTTACCCGCGCTACATTCCAATAATGACTGCATCCAGAAAGTGCGTTTTCATACACCACACCCATCACAATATGTATGTTGTGGGAAAAGGTGTGTACACACTAGTATATATTATATATATATATATATATATATATATATATATATATAATATAATATATATATATATCACATATCGCTATTCCGTATGTGTATATTATGTTTATGCGTGGATGTGTATATATATATATATATTATATATCATGTATGCATGTATACCATATATAATATATATGTTACACATATATGGATATATATGTGTATATATTATATATATATATATAATTATATATATGTATATAATATATATATCTATATATATAATATATTATAATGTCTATGTGTATATGTATGTGTATGCGTGTATGTGTAAATTATATGATATGATGTATGCATGTATACACATATATAATCTATATGTATACACATATCTCAAATACATATGTTATATATATATTATATATATATATATATATAATATACATATATATAATGATTATACATATACGTGCGTATGTGGTGTGTGTGGGGTGTACATATATATACATATATATGTATATATATGTAGTTATTTCTATATATATTGTATGTATGCATATATAATATATTATATATTATAGGATATATATATATATATATATTATATATATACACACATAGATATATATATAAATATATAAATATATATATATATATATATATTATATATATCTATATATATAAATATATGTGGCCGGCCGAAGAACGCCTATGATTTGTCAATGGTGTGGGTGACTGATACCACTGCGTAGCACTATCGTTATCGCTTAGGTTTATTCAGTACGTCAAACCTGTTAATTAATACATAGATGGTAAAATGCCCACAATAACAAAGCCACTAAATACCAATGTATGATTTAGATTATGTAATAAAGAACCTTCTACAAATATTGCATAGTATCCATATGTGTAAAGGTTCCTTTATACATAATCTAATTACATTGTTATTTAGTGGCTTTTGTATATTGGTGTGCATTTTACAATCTATGTATTAATTAACAGGTTGACCGCTACTGAATTAAACCTTAAGCGAGTGTCTAGCGCAGTGGTATCATCACCCGCCACACCCATTGACAATCATAGCGTTCTTCGGCGGCCAGCGCAGTGGTAGCAGTTCACCCCACACCGCATTGACAAATCATAAGGCGTTCTTGTCGGCCACAGTCAAACGCATTGCGGGAACAGTCGAATAGTCAGCTTAACGGTCTGATTCCAGAGTGTCTGGGCGTCTTGACGGCACTAGAGGTTCCCCTCGAATCTGCCCTAACTTTAAAAACATACACCAGGCTACAGGCGTTTTTCCCCCCCCCCCCCCCCCCCCCCCCCCCCCCCCAAGTAACTTCTAACCTTCAATGTTTTAAATTAGTTAGGTCTCGATCTCGCTTATCTCCGACCAACATCGATCATATGAAGAGACGCGGCCATCAACCTCCTATGGCACGACCCCTCGCAGCAAACATTTTGTGACAGGTCAGGGCTCTTACGGTTGATACAGGACCATGTGTTGACCCAGTGGTACTCGCCGAGGCCTTCTCGGCGTTGTAACACAGAAGATGCAATTAAAACCATACAGTCTCTCCATCGCAGTGCTATCGAATACGTGATAACAAAATATGTGATATACCCAGCTGCTGATATGAAATATGTGATATACTCAGCGGCAACACTCCCCCTTTTGCTCCACAGTAGGAGCAACCAAATAATCTCCAATTTTCGGATAATCTTCTAAGAGGCATAACTTTTCACGATTGGTCTGATCGGTGATCGTGAAGATTGGTCATCTTCACCGGCCATAGCCCCTATCACCCTTCCTAGTGTATGAGGACAGGGTCTCCTTCTCTGAGATTTTGAGATGGCTTCACTGTCTCTGCCGCATCCTCAATGTGTTCAGGTACTCCAAAAACGGCAATGATAAGGGATACTGAAATCCCTAGCTGTATTGCTGCTGGCCAAGGGAAAAAACTCCACGTCCCCAATCACAGGAGAGAATACGACAGAACTTATACTCGCTCCCCGTGCATCGGGCACCCGAGATGAAAAACCTCTCCGTACTCATCAAAACAACCTGTAGTATAATGTATCTAGACACTAATACATCTGATGGGATCAGTAGACAGAAATCATCAGGTGAAGATGCCCGCAAACCACTATGTCCCACGCATGGTAATCGTCTCCCTTGAACTGTACAATGGGCACTAATATATCGTCGCAGATGGTTCTTGCACAAGGTCCCTCGCACAAGGAGTCATCTGCCCGTCATCTGTACCGCTTCCACAAATGCACTGATGCCAACTTCAGTACTGGGGCATTAACTCCAGGTAGGGATCGCCATGCATTAGTACTTCAGCAATAAGACAGGATTCTGTGTGCCAATAGACGGTCAGAAGAGACAGGAAATCTCCAGCCAGTGTGTACGTCACGAATCATGTTCAGTATACACCTAGTGTGGGGTTTGATCTGAGACTGGATGACGTTTTGTCACACATTTTGTCGCTCAGCCATGACTCACGTATATCTTGCCTTATCCCGTAACACCGTCGCTATTTATGTCGCATTTCCGCCTCCTCCCTTCGTGTGTCCACTCAGCTATTTCGCAGCGGGAGACGTGTCTCCCGAGATCTGGACCGACACGCTTTGTGGATGTCCTTGCTGTGTCAATAAGCACTGTAGTTTTTTTTTTTTGACTCTGTAATCCTACAGCACCGTGGGTTTATATTCTGGAAGTAGCACAACACGGTGGCTTTTTTGCTCGCATCAACACTACTGCGCCCATTGACAAATCATAGCTTCTTCGGGCGGCCACAGTAACGCATTGCGGGAACAGTCAGAATATCAGCTTAATCGGGTCTGATTCCAGAGTGTTTATGGGCGTCTTTACGGCAGACTGAGGTTCCCCTCCGAACTGCCCTCACCTTTAACATACACAGGCTACAGTGCGTCAAGTAACATTCTACTTCTATTGTTATAAATTATTTAGGTCGCGATTCGCTATCTCCCAACATCGGATCATAATTAAGGAGCCGGCCATCCCTCCTATGGCACAACCCCTCGCGCAAACATTTTGTGACAGGTCACTCTTACAAGGTTGATATCAGACCATGTGGTTACCCAGTGGTATCGCCGAGGCCCTTCTCGGCGATTGTACACCGAAGATGAATTAAAACCATACAGGCTCTCCGATCGAGTGCTACAGAATACGTGATATACAAAATATGGTGATATACCAAGCTGCTGATATGCAATATTGATATATCATCGGCAACAATATTATATATATATATATATTCATATATAAATGTAATATATATATCTAATATATAGGATATCTTTAAATATATATATATATATCAGAATAAATATATATATTATATATAATTATATAATATAATCTATATATAACGTATATTTGTGTATATCTATCTAATAATGTAGTATGTGTGTGCGTGCGTGTGTGTGTGTGGTGTGTGTCCTTTTGTGTGTGTGTGTGTGTGTGTGTGTTTGTATTGGTGTTGTGGTGTGATGTGTGTGTATTTAAGTGTGAAACACAAAATTCACGTACGCGTAACCTTCCTTGTCACCACAACCCCAGGACCTGTGGGTGTCAAATCCGTACTAGCTAATATCTTGATATTCATTGGGCTCTACTTGGGATAAACAATATATTATTTATCAAAAGGGGAATGGCGGATTTCAACAAGTGATTTCTACTATAGATATTATACCATGACGCTATGCACCATGAAACGGCAGGAAGGAAAACCTAGGTTTGACTATCGACCTACAAAGTTTTTTTTTTTTTTTTTTTTTAATAATGGTGACATTCATGTTATAAACATTAGCTGATAACCACGTGAGTAATACTGTTAATAATATAAAGAAGAACGATAAAAAAATTATAATATTATTAATTTTAAAAATTATGAAAATGATAATAATGATAATAATAATATAGTGATGGTGATGATGGTGATAATCATAATAATAATAATGATAATAATAATAATAAAAGTAGTAACAATAATAATTATAACAATAATAATAATTAATGATATTAATGATGATCGTAATAACAGAAGTAAAAATGATAATGATACTGATAATGATCATAATAACAAAAATAGTAATGATAATAATAATAATAACAATGAT
>NC_051396.1:19722687-19728891 GCF_015228065.2 Penaeus monodon | reverse complement strand
AAAAAAATTTTTTTAAAATGTTAAGATTGTATCACTTCAAAAAATTTATTTATTAAAGATGCCTTTTTTTAAACTTTACAACCCTCCAGGAAATTTCCCAAAAAGGCAATAACAGGTATAGGGAATACCCTTCTGTCACAATAATGATTTCACGAATATAAAAACCTTTAAGGGGCGTGCAAAGTGGGGAGAGGCAACAATAAGCGACACCATGGAAGTACTTTTCTCTTTTCCCTTTTCGTGAAGAAGATTTAATGAATATCTACAGGAAACGCCCCCTTAAATCTTTTGCCCAAAGTAAACCCAGTTCTAGAAGCTAAAAATTTTAAAAAGCTCGCCTGGGTTGTGATTTTGTAGCACTCGTTCTTCACACCACTCTTCCGCTGCCGTTGTTCCCCTATCAAACATGCCATATTGTTGGGACCCTCACCCTCTCCTAAATCTGCTCCTCCCCCCCTCTCCCTCGACTAAGGCGATGTGTTTTTTACCCGAGGTTAAAAAAATGGTGATTATAATCATAATGGAGCTAAACAAAATTCACAAAACACTAAAAGTATTGCATTGTTGATTTAGAATTGGGTGTTTAAAAGCCATATAAAGTTGGGGGGTTCCCTTGCAAAGAAACTAAAATTTGAAAAAAAACAGTAATATTCTTCTTTGTAGTATAAAATAGTAATTTATCGTATGCCCCAATCCCAAAATCACATAGTAAAAAATTTTGCCGGATAATTTGTAGAATTTATAATTCCATCATTATTCAATTTTTGCTTCTCGCTTTCCTCGAAATTTTTTTTTTTTTTTTTCCCCTTTCGCGACAGAAATCGAGGGAACAGGGACGATTTGTGTCTTCCGGGCATGTCACCCCGTCGGAAGGGCATTCAGATTTTTGATAGGGCTTATAAAACAACAACCGCATCCGAGCCATTACTCGTATTTTACCCAAATTCCTTATGTAAAAATTAATTTTTATTTTTAAAGCAAATAAGCTTCCAATGGTTTAAAAATATTATTTTTTTCATAAAATACCCTTAACCGTTTTAAAGAAGAAATATACCCAAACCCCCAAACATTTTCCCAGGGAAAAAATTTTAAAACGTTGAGAATTTAATTTTCCCACTAAATTTTCACGAAAAGGCCTTTTCAAGTTTTTTAAAAACTTTTATTGGGGGGAAATATAATCTTAGATTAAGCCTATTTCCCTTTTTTCCTCTTTGAAAATTTTCCCGAATGTTACCCGCCTAGAAGGGGACTTTTCCCACGCGCCGCCTCTCACTGACCGGTGCCGGCCAAGTAAAACCACCCGGGGGGGCCACCAGGGGAGCGCCGGGGGGGCCCGGGGCCCCCGGAGGGCCGAGGGCGGGGCCGGGGAGGGGGGGCGGAGGGGGGGGGGGCGGCGCGACGAGGGAAAATTTTTTTTTAAAAAAAGGTTTTTTTTTTGGAAATTTTTTTTTTTAAAAAAAACCCCAAAAAAAAATTTTTTTTTCCCCCCCCCCCTTTTTTTCCGGGGAAAGGAAAAAAAAAAACCCCCCCCCCTTTTTTTAAAAATTTCCTTTTTAAAAGGAAAATTTTTAATTTTTCCCCCAAAAAAAATTTTTGGGGTTTAAATTTTTTTTTGAAAAAAAAACCCCCCCTTTTTTTAAAAAAAATTTCCCCTTTAAAATTTTCCCGGGGAAAAAACCCCCCCCCCCCCCTTTTTTGGGGGGGGCCCCCCCCCAAAAAACCCGTTTTTTTTTGGGGGGGGGAAAAACCCCCCCGGGGGGGGCCCCCCCCTTTTTTTGGGCCAAAAACCCCTTTTTTAAAACCGCCCTGGGGGGGGGGGGGAAAAAAAATTTTTTCCCGGGGGGGGGAAAAAAAACCCCCCCGGGGGGAAAAAAAAAGGGGGGGGGCCACCCCCCCCCCCCCCCCCCAAAAAAAAAAAAAAAAAAGGGCCCAAAA
This sequence comes from Penaeus monodon, assembly GCF_015228065.2. Lineage (NCBI taxonomy): Eukaryota > Metazoa > Arthropoda > Malacostraca > Decapoda > Penaeidae > Penaeus > Penaeus monodon. Next base: position 19,726,956 of record NC_051396.1, on the reverse strand, counting down.
AAACGTAAAATTTTTTTAAAAAAAAATTTTTTTAAATTTTGAAAAAAACTTTTTTAAAAATTAAAACCCTTTTTAAAAAAATTTTTTTTTTTCCCCTTTTTTTTTAAAAACCCAAATTTAAAAAAATTTTTTTTCCCTTTTTTAAAAAAAAAAAAAAAAAAAAGGGGGAAAAGGGGTGGGGGGGGGGCCCGGGGGGGGGGCCCCCAAAAAAATTTTTTTTTTTCCCCGGGGGGGGGTTTTTTTTTTTCCCGGGGGGGGGGAAAAAAAAAACCCCCCAAATTTTTGGGGGAAAAGGGCCCCCCCCCCCAAAACCCCCCCCCCCCCCCCCCCCCCTTTTTTCCCCCCCCCCCCCCCCCCCGGGCCCCCCCCCCCGGGGGGGTTTTTTTGGGGGGCCCAAGGGGAAAAAGGGGGGGGTTTTTTCCCCCGGGGGGTTTTTGGGGAAAAAAAGGGAAAAATTTTTTCCCCCGGGGAAAAAAAAAAAAAAATTTTAATTTTTATAAAAAAAAACCCCCAAAGAAAATTTTTAAAAAATTTTTTTTAAAAAAAGGGGGGGTTTTTTTTGGGGGAAACCCAAATTTTTTTTTTTGGGGGTTTTTAAACCGGGGTTTTTTTTTTTTAAAAGGGTTAAATTTTTTTGGAAAAATTTAAAATTTTATAAAAAATTTAAATTTTTTTGGAAAAAATTTTTTTTAAAAAAAAATTTTTAAAAAAAAATTTTTTTTTTTGGGCCCTAGGGGTTTTTTTTTTCCCCCCCCAAAACCGGGGGGGCCCCCCCTGTTTTTAAAAGGCCCCCGGGGGTTTTTTTGGGGGGGGAAAAAAAAAAAAAGGGGAAAAAACAAAAATTAAAAAATTTTTTTTTTTTTTTTTTTTTTTTTTTTTTTTTGGGGGTTTTTTTTTGGCCCCCAAAAAAATTTTTTTTAAAAAAAAAAATTTTTTTTTTATTTTTTTTTGTTTTTTCCAAGGCCCCCTTTTTTAAAAAAAAATTTTTTAAAAAAAATTTAAAAATTTTTTGGGGGTTTTTTAAAACCCTTTTTAAATTTTTTTTCCCTCCCCCCCCCTTTTTGGGGGGGGGGGGGGCAGATTTTGGGGGAAAGGGGTTTAGGCCTCGCCAGCAAAAAAAATGGCATGTTTTATAGGGAGAAAAAGCGTGAGCTAGCGGAAGAGTGGTGTGAAGAACGATTCTACGAAAAAACAAAAACCCAGGCGAGATTTTTAAAACTTTTAGTTTCTAGAAAAATGGGGGTTTTCCTTGGCAAAGGGGGAAAGGGGGGCGATTCCCCTTGGGGAAAATTTTATTAAAAAAAGCTTCTTTACGGAAAAGGGGAAAAGAGAAAAGTACTTTCCCTGGTGCGCTCTTTTTTTGCCTCTTCCTCACTTTCCCCGCCCCTTAAAGGGTTTTTGTTGTCGATGAAATCATTTTCTCGTGACAAGAAAGGGGATTTTCCCCCTACCTTTTTTTCCTTGGGTTTTTCCTTGGGGCATTGTTCCCAAATTTTTTGGAAGGGTCTTTTGATAAAAAAAAGACTTTTTTTAAAGGTAAGCAATGCTATAACATTTTTTTCCCCAAATATTTTTTCCCAAATCTGAAAAAACTGCTCCGGGCCCTTTTAAAAATTTTCTTTTAAAAACACCCCTTTTTTTGAAAAAAAAGGGAAATTTTCTTTCTTAAGTTAAAAAAAAGAAGGGTTTTCCCCCCCCTTTTTATGAAGGGAAAAGCGAAATTTTTTCCCTAAACGAAGCTTTTTTTTCTTGTCATTTAGAAAAATTTCTTCGGTGCGGGTTTTTTCCCCCTTTTTAAATGTGATTTTTAACCCTTTTTCATAAATTACCCCTCGATGTAGTTTTTCTCATTACCCTTTTTCTGCCTTTTAAAACAAGAAAATTAATGTAGACCAAAAAACCCCCAAACAAAAGGGGAAAAAAACCTTATAGGGGTAATCGGGTTTTTAAAAAAAGAAAAAAAAAAAGGGATCCGTTGGGAAAACCAATGCGTTTGCTAAGATCCACGCATGGGGGGGTGTCACTTAAAAATTTTTTTTAATCACAAGGGGGAAACAATCCTGGTCAAAAAATTCCCCCTTTAGGGGAATTTGACCCTTGTCCCTTTTTCCAAAAAAAACGTACAATTTTAAAAGCTTTTTAACAGGGGGGTTAATTTTTTACCCCTTTTTTATATTTATAAAAAAAATTTTTTTTTGGGTAAAGGGCTAGTGGTTAAAAAGGGGAAAAAACAAACAAGTGAAAGCCTTCTTGTTTTCAGGGTTTTTTTTTTTTGAAGATAAAAATGTTTATTGGGGGCCTTTAAATTTTTTCGCTACTCAACCCAAAAGGGGGGTAGTTGGGAAAAAACATAGGCAAAGGATGTTTTAAAATATTTAAAATTTTTTTTCCCTTTTTTGGATGACTTTGTATTAAGAAAATTCAAAAATATTTAAAAAGGGTCGGTGTAAGTTTTATTCAGTGCAACGTAAAAAATATTTTCTCTTTGTATAGGAGATTTGAGAAATATATGCATGTGTTACTTAAAAAGCGGTGGCTGAATGTACTTTTCCGATAAAGTAAATCACCATAGTCCGGCGGTGAGGTGATCGTCTCTTAAAGATAACAACTTATCTAGCTCCATCTCTTGCTGCATATTTGTAGAAAGGCAATGACGGGGAAATCGAGAAGTAAAGTTTGGTTGAATTATACCCGTTGGCAAGGTTATTTGTGTCCTTTTATAATATTTTTCCCGTTCTTGTAGGAGACAAAAAAACATATTTGCTAGATAAATGAAACTACATAACAACAATCGCCGTAGTCCGACTTAAAGATAGCAACTTATCTACCCGTCTCTTATAGCATGTTTGTAGACTGGTGAGAAAGACCATGGCAGGGAAATCGAGAAGTAAAGTTTAGTTGGATATTTTCCCGTCGCAAGGTTATTTGTGTCTTTTACAATATTTTTCCCGTTCTTGTAGGAGACAAAACAGCATATTTGCTAATGAATGAAACTATAGTAACCAACATTAGTGGTTACCATTGCATAGTTCCTTTTCTTCGTATATACTTGTAGGGAGGTACTATAGACAATTTTGTGGAGGGGGAGTAAATTACTGAAAAGCTAGTCCACCTTCTGTTCTAATTCATCTTTTTCTTATATCATCATAAACAGAGGATCCCTAATCGATGTTTACCCTGGTCTTTTTATATCAGAAGAGAATGCACTGTATTGGCGTGCACAGAGTTATACATATGGGAAAGCTGAACATATTTCCTAGTTTGCTGTAGATTGTACAAAATTGAGAGCTGAGGCGGGAACATTTTAGGAAATATACCGCATTGCCCCTTGAGGTTAATTAGCAAAACATAACTGGTTCAGCACGTGGGGACAGGTGGTGGTCCTAGTTGGTAGATAATTAACTGTTCAGACGGAAATAGGATGGGGAAACCCGTCTTTGGTCTCGCGCAGATGCGTTGAAAACCCTATTAATACTCTCTAAATAGAATAAAACCGGCGACTTTTCAACCTGTTAGGTAATTAAACTGTTGTATAAGCCTGAATTTTCAAACGTATGAGATAGTGGTTATCGCATTTACATTTACACAGAAAATTTAAGCTTGTTATTTTATTTTATTTGTATTATCGCCTGTTAGGATGTGTGTTTGTGAAAGTCATAATAAAGACATTGAGTACAACAAGAGTTTCATGATCCTTTTGAGTGAATTGTATTTTTATTAGAAAGATGCCTTTGGGATGTAAGATAGCTTATCAATCGTCCCGCGAAGTTAAGAAATTTCTGTTGTTATTCTTATTAGGGTTGCACCTGTTATATTATGATTAACCTGTTGTATAAGCCTGCAATTTTCAAAGTGCGTAGTGGTAGTTATCGCATTTACATTTACACAAAAAATATAAGCCTGTTATTTTTATCTTATTTGTGTTATCACCTGTTAGGACGCGTGTTTGTGTTCTTGAAAGTCTTATTAAGGCATGTTGGGTACAACAGAGTTCATGATCCTTTTCACTGAATTGTATTTTATTATGAAGATGCTTTTGGGTGTGAGTGTAAATGTTAAAGAAGAGAGGTTCGAAGTTTATCATGTCGCGAAGTTAAGAATTCTGTTGAATATCTTATTAGAGTTGCATCTTGTTAATTATGCATGAAACCATTTTAAGTCTATTATGGTTTTAAGTTTTTTTTATAGAGTGAAAATGTGTAATCATATGAATCATGTAATTTGTTTATATTTACGTAATGCGAACATTGTAATCCTGAGGTTATTTTT
>NC_051396.1:19695187-19717687 GCF_015228065.2 Penaeus monodon | reverse complement strand
TTTATATAAACCTTAAATGTATAATGATGCTTATAAAAGTAGGAGGTAAATTAAGATTATTATCTTTTTGTGGTTCATATGTTCATAACCACTCGGCCGCGGTGGCCGAGTGGTTAGTGCATCGGACTCCAGACTGTCACGAGGGCAATCTGAGTTCGAGGGTTTGAATCACCGGCCGGCACGTTGTTTCCTTGGGCAAGGGACTCACCTCGATTGCATATCTAGCCACTGGTGGCCAAGCCAGCCAAAGTCATTCTGGTCTCAAGCCCGGTAACAAAAGAATAATTCCTAAAAGGTGACACCGGCCATTCTCCGTGGAAAGGAACTGGGGACCCTACCACGTACTCACTCCAAGATCATCACATCACAGTACAATTAAGTATCATGCTGTGACAGTCAATGTCAGAATATGACAAAGTACCATACAAAAAAAAAATGTATATACGTTGTTAAAGATTTAATAAAAGAAATGACAGCACATATTTTTAATATGTGTGTGTGTGTGTGTGTGTGCGCGCGTTTACATATATTTATATATAAATATATGCATATTTATACACGTGCATGATATATTAATTATAGATATTATAGCAGATATATATATATTTATATATATCAAATTTTATATATCTACATCTATATAAGATATATATATGTTTATATATATATATATATATGTGTATATATACTATATATATATATTATATATATATATATATATCTATATAAAAAATAATTTTTTATATATATATATATATATATATATATATATTATATGAGTGTGTGTGTGTGTGTTGTGTGTGTTTTGTTTGTGTGCAATGTATGTTATGTATATATATATGAGTGTGTGTATAACATATATATAAATATATATATATATATATATATAATATATATATATAAGAATATATATATATATATATATAATATTATATATATTTCCGCGGTGGCCGAGGGTTATAGCATCGGACCTCAGACTGCTACGAACGGTAATCTGGAGTTTCGAAGGTTTCGAGTCACGCCGGCGCGTTGTTCCCTTGAGCAAGGAATTTCACCTCGATTTGCCTACGTAGCCACTGTGAACCAGCCAGCCCAATTCAGGCTGTCCCAAGCCCGTATAAATAGAGATCAGAATGATTACCTAAACGGTAACGACCGTCACTCTCCGTGAAAGGAAACTGGGACCCTACCCCGTACTCTCTCCAAGAGCATCACCACCTTAAAACTAACAATTCAGTATCATTCTGTGACCCCGGCGGCTCAACATGACTACCGTAAAAAAGAAAAAAAAAAATATCTTACATATATATATGTATATATATATATGATCTATATATATAATATTTATATATATACTAATGTGTGTGTGTGTGTGTGTGTGTTGTGTGTGTATGTGTGTTTGTGTGTGTTTGTGTATTTATATAATTTATATTAACATACACACACACACACACACACACACACCCACACACACACACACACTACCACACCACACACGAACACACATATATATATATATAATATATATATATATATATATATATATATATATATAATATGTGTGTGTGTGTGGTGTGTGTGTGTGTGTGTGTGTGTGTTGTATAACTCATATATATATATATATCATTATAATATATACTCTATATATATACCTAATATCTTATATATATATATATATATATAGATATCGACATACATATCTGTGTGTGTGTGTGGGACAGGTGCGAAGTACAGTGTTCACTTTCTACAACGGCTCCTCCTCCAGCTGCCCTCTTTAGACTGCCCTACACTGAGAATCTCTCTCCGTCGCCCCCTTCCTCTCAACTCCAGCTTATCTTCCACCAGGTCAACACCCTTCGTCGCAAATCTGAACCCCCAGTGCGCTCCCTATACTCGAGGTGGTCACTATGCTACTCCTTGAACCTCTTCCAATGATATGTAGTACTTTGGCGAACAATTTCAGAAGCATCTTCCTGAACATAGATACGTTTGCATCTAGGGGACACAGCAATAGACTCTTCGGACATCAGTGGGGCCTAGGGCCTCAGAACTGATTGGGCAGCTGCGCATATCGTCTTCCTTTCCCCTGATGTCCACGGCCGCAGATTGGTGGACTCATCTTTATCAGCGGCTCTTCTCCTGTCGAGTCTCCCGCTTCCCCACATCTCGCTTTCAACCTTAGACTGACCACCCTCGCATAGACCGCCTGATCCTTCGACTTGATATGAGAGAGGCGAGAGAGAAAGAGTGATAGAGAGAGCGATTCATGTGTGGTATATATATATATATATATATATATATATATATATATATAGTATATGATATATTATATATACACACACACACCACAAACACACCCCACACACACACACACACCCACACCCACACACACACCACACCCACACACACTACACGCACACATATATAATATATGATATATTATATATATATATATAGTCTCTATCTATATATAATATAATGTGTGTGTGTTGTGTGTGTGTGTGTGTTTGTGTGTGTGTGTGGGTGTGTGTGTGTATATATATACACTATTCTATCTAGTATATTTTTATATATTGACTAATACTATACATAGTATATATATATAGATGTCTCTCTACATATACTATATATACTATATCATATATATCTCTTATCTCTCTCATCTAATCATCTCTATATTACTTATCTATCTGTGTATATACATTGTATACTATATATCATATTATATATATATATATATAATTATAATCATCTCATCTCTCTCTATGTCTCTATATCCGTAGTGTGTCTCTCTATACTCTATCTCTCTCTCTACTCTCTCTCTCGACTCTATCTATCTATATAGTATATATCAGGCCTGTAAAATACTGCATCGTCATACTTATTCGTCCAAATAAATTTCATAACGAAATGAACTAAACTAGAATACAAAGAAACCACCAATTATATATCATTAACAACCTGTTCCCTGTGACAATAGACACTGAAATGACGCCATTCGTTTTCACGGAGCGCTGAAGAGAAGCATTGGACTATCTAACCGTAATAGATTCTGTTTTCAGGCTTTTCAATCTCATTTGCATTCCAATCAGATTGCATATTGCTTTTCATAGACTTTCAGGAACCAATAAACCAAATTACTTGTATTTCGTTTTCACTGTTCTTTGTCGTGTAATGGAGTAAACGAATGGGTTTGTTAGGGGAAAAATAGTGGGGAATTATAACCGAGTTAAACAAATCGCTTTGGACAACATGCAAGGCGTGCGGACGAACTTTCCTTTGATAGAGCGGTGAATGCGATCTAGGGTCTTTTCATTACGTTTTACGACTGTCACTTGTTTTTATTAGTATTGCCGATATAAGCAGCAGCAGCTTTGTTATCATAATCACTATCATTGTTTTATATTCATTTCTCGAATAACTATGTTAACCTCGCAACAAATAATCACCATTTACGTTGTTAGTTATGAAAATGGTGATCGAAATAGCTTTTCTGAAAATATGTTTCTTTAGTGACAACTGTTTTTTAAGTTTGAAATAGCCAGGTACATTATGATATACTGTAATTTTTATATGCCTAATACACATAAAAAAAAACAAACAATTTACAAATTTAACACAGACTTTGAATTGTCTGTATATAATGCATTTATGCTATAGATACAGATATGATAGAATTAATCTAAATGTGCTTTACTTTCAAAAATTTGACTGCTCAGTTGACTGACCCCATTTATAGAAAGGTAATGAGTGATCTATTAACCGAAGAAGAAAAATATGTAGATGTTGAAACACGATATGATAGAAGATATAAATTCGAACTCACGCTTAAGTATGTGTTTATATGTAGTGATAAGATAAATTAACTAAAGAATAATTCCGCAGGGACCAGGTACTTCCTCCATTCCCAGCAGAATCCAGACCTAATCGCCCCATCTCTTAGTACGCGTAAGCAAGGGGCAAGCGAGGCGCGAGCAAACCCTCATCCATTCGGCAAGAAATTCCTCACGCTGACAATGACGCAACCCCGCTCACTTCCCCTGCTCCCGCACGGAGTCGAAAAAAATCACATCCATCATCCTTGGCTCGAAATACTTTTTCAATAGAATTAAACTACTGAAGGATTGCAGTTCTTTTCGGGTTTCCGAACAGCCTAACCTCCCGCTACTCCGCTTGCTCTCCATAAATCACAAGCCTCTGTTTCGACTCTCGCGTTCCGAACACACTTTGACAAGATGATGTATAGCTTGTCCTCCTAGGCGCAGATCAAATCTACGGATCCACACACCAGATTCCATTACGGTATTCCGCGAATTTTCAACTTTTCTTCCATTAGTTGTGGAATTTTTCTACCTAATTTTTTTTCTCCTGGGTATTGGTAGTGGGTATAATTTTTTTTATTACTACTAGTATTATTATCATCACTGTTGTCATCAATATAACTGATATCTTTAACGACGACTATTACTGGTATACTACTTCTGTTACTACTACACTACTGCCACTGCAAATATTTAATAACCATCATCATCATCATCATCATCATCATCATCATCATCATCATCATCATCATCATCATACATCAATCTCATCATCATCAATCAATCATCATACATCATCATCGTGTCTCACATCATCATTATAATTATCATCGTTATTATTGTTAGTATTTTTGTTATTGCCTATTATTATTACTGTGTGTCTGTGGTGTGTGCAGTGGGAAGTGATCTCGTCTGACACCGTTGCTGCTTGCGTTCAAATCCCTCGCGGCCAGTGGATGTAACCGCAGGCCGTACCTTGCTTACAGGAGATGATTTAAAGTAAATGAAACATAATCAAACTATATATATATATATATATATATAATATATATATATATATATATATATAATGTATATATTATCTGCTGTGGATAATGGTTATTTGTATATCTATTACTGTGTATAAGGCCAAGCGGTGCCGAATGGTTAGAGCGTCGGACTCAAAAACTGTCACGACGGCAATCTGAAATCGGGTTCGAGTCATCGGCGCCGCGTTGCTTCCCTTGGGCAGGAACTTCACCTTGATTTGCCTACTAGCCACTGGGTGTGCCAAGCCAGCCCAAGTCCAAGTGCTGGTCCCAAGCCCGGTAAATAGAGAGAATGATTAACCTTAAAAAAAAGGTTACCACCGGCAACTCCTCCGTGGAAAGGACTGGGGACCCTACCACGTACTCACTCCAAGAGTCCCACATGAAAACTACAATGAAGTATCATGCTGTAACCACGGCGGGCTCGACATGACCTACCGTTAAAAAGAAAGAAGTATGTGTATATTACTGTTTCATTTTATTTATTTCAATATTTACTTAATTTTAGTTCACGTAGATTGCACGAATGGTTTTTGTCATTCTTGCAATATATATATATATATATATATATATATATATAATATATATATAATATATATATATATATATATATATATATATTATTATATATATTATATATATATATATATATGATATTGCAAGAATGACCATTCGTGGCAATAATACGTGAACCTACAATTAAGTAAAATATTAAAATAAATAAATGAAACAGTAATAACACATACTATATATACAAATAACCATGATCCCCAGCAGATAAATACATAATTACTTTTGTCTTAAATGTTACATTTAATGCGTGCGTGAATGAAAATGAAAATTCTAAAGCCACTTGAATCACGTACAGGATATAAGCAAGTCAGATATGATGAAGACAGCACTGTGCAATTAACATGATAAAACTTATTACGCTAAGCATTTTAACATAATATATGTGTCAGTAGCAAATATATTAGATGAAGTGATTCTTGTTACAATAACAGATAAGTCGGTTTGGAAATATTATCTAAAATTATATTACGCAATTATTATTTTTAAATGAAGTGCCGTCAAGTTGAATTTGTATGAACACGAATGACACATTTGTCGGTGCTGTCAAACTTCTAACTAATATTTCGTCTTTGAGTTGAAGCGTGTCATTGATCGTGAACTATTATTATCTCAATAAGGGGATCTCCTTCTGGTTACTAAAATTCATGCAAGATAAATGATGTGTGTATCTATAAATAGAGAACTACACACACGATTACTTTACTACTCATATATTTTTTCTTCCCTTAAAAGCGAAAGTTTGATAGACTGTTTGTGTGTAACGTAATGGTTAAAAGCGATGATAATTTAAGAATTAAAAATATCTGCGTATTAAGATTTTCTGTATCAATATTCATAATATAATAAGCATTAGTTTAATTAAATTTTTCATTCTTAGATAGCTAGTGTAGTCTAATTAATTATAAAACACCCTAGAAAGAAGATCCTATGCTGTAAGTAAAGGTTTTACAGTAAAATGAAGAGTTAAAATTTGATGTACTACCGCAAATTACAAAATCATAGAACATAAGATATTGGTCTTGTTTTTCCGAATTCGGGGAGCCATATTTTGATTGACTGAAAGTAAAATATATATTCAACAACATTAGACTGAATAAAAAAAATAATAGCTTGTCTGTCACTCTTTAAATGAAGCACATTGTACATTTCGTAATATCTGAATGTAGGTCAACCAATGTAATCTCAAGTAGCAGTAGCACATTACATGAAGATCTCGTATAAACACTGTCAGTATGTAAGGCAACACACACACACGCAATGCCTTGGCGCAAAGAATGTGAGGAGCAAGTTTTGGTTGCCCATGGCAGCATGCTCCCGCCTCTCCTGCGCAGCTCATGGATCCAAAGGACGGCCAAAGCAGATACGGTTTTGCAAGGGGCGCGTCCCCGAAGCCTTTTCATCTTATTGATGCCACAAGGGAGGGGATGGTTTTGTATAGAGTGAGCTTCCATGCTTGACCATATACGGGCATGAACTACAAGGCTGTATTTTTGTATATGTACTCACGCAACGCACGCCGGCGATTAGCGTGTGTCACGGATTCATTACACACTACCAACCCCGCGAAAAAAAAAAACTCCGTGATTTGTGTGTGCAATCGGTGGAGAGAGGGAGCCTGCTGCATGGCAACATGATGATCGTATTCTTTCGCCCAGGCATTGGCTCTACCCGTTCGGAATGTAAGACAATAATGCCATAGTCGACATCGCTGAAGGTGCATTCGATACACGACAGACACACACGCACAGACACACACACACACACACACACAAACACACACAGCGGCACACACTACCACCACCCACCACACCACACACACACCACAACACACTCACATCACACTCAACGCAGATTGTGTCATAGTCATAAATTAGTATGCTACTTCTCCAATTCACTTTCCAATCAAACCCTGGATTTTGTTATTCATCGCGTTTCATGTTCCATCCTCAGTGTGAAGGATCCAGTGCAATTTTGCTTTCGAGCCTCAAGAATTATTTTACTTAGGAACAGAAATCTTGCAAAAAGCAACAACGCATAGGGAGAGAGACGCAGTGGGTTGCGAGATTTAAATGAGTATAAAAACCATGGGAGACAGTTGAAGTACGGTGAGGCAAAAAATGAGACTATGAGTAAAATTAAACAGAACGAGAGAAGTATAACCCGAGAGGAGAGAGGAGATGAGAGAGAGAGAGAGAGGAGAGAGAGAGAGAGAGAGAGCGAGAGCGAGAGATAGAGAGAGAGAGAAAGTGAGTGAGTGAGGAGTCGAGAGAGAGAGTGTAAGGTTTGACGAGGAACCAAATGAGGCCCACCCCGTGAGCGGGAGTACTTCAGCCTTAGAGGCCAAGTAAAATGAGAGGGGACCCCGTTCATTTCCTCGAAAAGGGGGTGAGGGGCCAAGCTGAGAATCCAGAACACACGACCCTCAAGCCAACTATCCCCGGAGATGCAGGCCTCCAGGAGCGTGACCAATGCGAAGATACTTGATAAAAAAAATATATAAAAAATTATCCTAAAATGAACAACAGAAGCTGTTTTCAGAAGGCACCAGAATAAAACCAGTAATTCGTAAAAAGACAAGTTGCCAGAAGGGCTTAAGAATTAATAAAAAATACGCCAGAAGGGCTTAAGAACACAGTGTGCCAGAAGGGCTTAAAGACAGTAAAAAATAAAAAAAAAAAAAAAGCAGAAGCTCAGTAAAAGAGTAAAGCATGAATAAACGAAACGAATAAAAGTCGCAATATAAAATAAGTAAAATTCAGAATAAGTACAAAGTAAAAGTACAAAGCACACATGGTTCTAATAAATGGTTATGTTCAAAATAATAAACACGTCCAGCATAGTACACCTAGGCAGTAAAAGGGGCATTACAACCTTGTTTCGCATCCACGGTGTAAATCCAGGTAAAGGTAAATCCAAAGGTAGTCACAACAAAGTCCCCCCCCCCCCCCCCCCCCCCCCACAGTATCCACTTTCATTTTATTAACAAAACCGGGGGTTACATTAACTTCCGCGGACGGAAGCGTAGCACAATTTTTTTAAAATAATAAAAAGGAAAATATTATAATAAGTGAAAACATACAAAAGATAAAACCACAATTAAAATCATTAAACAAGCAGGCAAAGCACAAGAAATTACAATTATCACAAAAAATACGCAAAACAGTCTGCTGCGCGTCTTTATTAAAAATCATAAATAAGTTACTTTTTTCTCACTGTAAAAGAGAAGTTAAAAGATAATAAGTAAAAAATCAACCCATTGAAAAATAACCTAACTTAAAACTACAAGAGATAAAAAAAGAGGTAAAGTAAAGATCCCTTCGCAGCAGATGTGGAATGTCCCCGTTATCCTCACAATTATGTGAAGCATCGTAAAAAGAATATCGACAACGACAGGGATCAATAAAAGTTTTATTTAAAAAAGTACAAAAAGGCGTAAAATAAACGTAAAATATATGTAAATAGCCAGCATAAAACAGATAAAAATGGAAAAATGAGGCTGGCAGAGGGAAGTGGTCCGGCTGTGCTCGCTCGCCCTAGTGGATTACCGCAGGATGGCTGGGTAGGATAGGGGTAGGTGGGGAGCAAGAGAGGATGTTAATGGTGGAAGGTGGGCAAACGGGAAAAAGGGAATGCAAGTGGGAAATCAGCGCAGAAGGAGAAGGTCGAAGGAACATAGAGGGGTGCGAATAAGAGGGGTACGAGGGGAAATGCGCTAGGATACAGGCAGTATCGGGATAGGATTGGAGCAGGATAGTATAGGGATAGACATAAAAGGTAGAACAAGCGAGGAAAACGATAGAAGAGGGAGAAACACCGTGGAAGTAGAGAGAAGGGAGAAAGCGAGGGGAGAGGAAGAGGTGGTGACTAAGGGTACGAGAGGGATCGAAGGATCGGGGCAGGAAAGGGGGGGGATAGGGATTGGTCGGAGGGTGAGGTGAAAACCTCACAGAGAGAGAGAAAGAGAGAGAGAGAGGAGAGAGAGAGAGAGAGAGAGAGAGAGGAGAGAGAAAGCAGAGAGAGTAAGAGGAAAATGAGAGAGACGAGAGAGAAAGAAAACCTGATAAACACTTGGAACTCTCTTATAAAAAGGCGATAAATTTCAAGAGATCAGATATACACTTGTTTTATTACTTTTTGCTTCCAAGATTTAACGTCCCTTACAACCCAGGCACTACTTCACTAGAATTACGAGAGGCGAAGTTCAGATTATAAAAAAACAGTGTCGTGCCGCGGCAGCCTTGAGTTTCCCCGCAGAAGCTGACTGGCGTTAATCTTCTAAACTTTAATATGTAAAGTTTGATGTTTCTTATGCGAACGTCCTTAAGGTTAGATTGTAGCGTTTGATTACTACACTGACTTGAGTTAAGGGAAATCATAGGCGTCCGAATAGTGACCTAATGGAAATATGCACGGGCCCTTTCAAAATTTCTCAAGCTAAACAGAGCTTTTCTTAATCATTGCGAGTGTTGCTGATTCTTGCACATGTTTTGCGCCACATGTTGTGTTGCGTGCGCGGTGTGTGTGTGTTGTGTGTGTGTGTGGTGTGTGTGTGTGTGTGTGTGTGTTGTGTGTGTGTGTGTGTGTATGTGTGTGCGTGTGTGTGTATATATATACAATATTAAAAAAATATAACTATTTATATCTATTTATAAATATATATATATATCTCTCTATATATATATATATTTATATATATATACACACACACAGACACACACCACACCCACACCACACACCATCACACACACCCCACACATGTATATATATATATTATATATATATATTATATATATATATAATATATATATATATATATATATATAGACCATATAATTATATAGTAATATAATATAGTTTATTTATTTATTTATTTATTTATACACACACACACAATTATATGTATATATTATATGATAATATATATATATATCTATCTCTATATATATATATATATATACCCATATATATCTGATATATTTATATATATTATATATAGATATATATATTATATATATATAGATTGTATATATATCTTTCTTCTTTTAACGGTGGTTCCTGTCTGAGCCGCGTGGTCGACAGCATGATACTGTAATTGTATTTCATGTTGTGATGCTCGTGGAGTAGTACGTGATTAGGGTCCCCAGTCCTTTCACGGAGAGTGCCGGGTAGCCTATTTAGGTAATTCTTCTCTCTATGTATCCTGGCTTGGACCAGCACTTGCGACTTTGCTGCTTGGCCCCCAGTGGCTAGGTAGGGGCAATCAAGGTGACGTTCTTTGCCCAAGGGAACAACTGGCGGTCAGTGACTTTACCCTCGAATCAGATTGCCGTCGTGACAGTCTGAGTCAGACGCTCACCAACCTTTCTGGCCACCGCGGCCTGACGATCATGGGCTTCAGATTTTTTTCTTAGCAATGTATAGGCGTGGTTTGCCATTGCCTTCCGCCTGAAAAAATGTTTTTATCGAGTCCCAGCTCTATTTACCCGGCACTGACTTGAGCTGCTTGGCCACCCAGTGCTAGGCAGGCAATCGAGTGAATTTCCTTGCCCAGGGAAACAGCGCGCGGCTGTTGCTCGAAACCTCGAACTCAGATTGTCTTCGTGACAGTCTTGAGTCCGACGCTCTAACCATTCGGCCACCGCGGCCCCCATTATATATATATATATATACTATATCTAATAATATATCTTAAGATGATATAGATATATATATATTATATATAGTACAATGTGTGTGTGTGTGTGTGTGCTGGTGTGTGAGCTGGTATGTGTGTGTGTGTTGGTGTGTGTGTGTTGTGTGGTGTGTTGTTAGTGTGTGTGAGTGTTTGCACATTAGTGTCTGTGAAGACAATGAGCGATATTGTTACACTGTAGCATTTTATTTATTTTTGAATATGTTTATCAGTTACGTATTATTGCAGCAAATATATGCTGCCATTAGAATTTGCAGCTGTCCATTAGGCCAATCTCTTTGAGACATTGAGAGAGCACTCTGCAATAGTTCGCATAAACAAAAACAGGGAGACTAATGTAAAAATCCACACAGATAAGAAAAAAAACGCATGAAAATGTAGGGGAGTCGGCATCGAAAGGCATTTCGAATATCACATATACAGACTCTGAGTATTATTGGATAGTTTAATTAACCTCAAAATACGGAGAACGTTTAGCTCTTGATTAATGATGATGATCGTATGGCTTAGAAGTAAAACTGGAAGTGAATTAAACTACTCTGCATAGCATTTTAATTTAAGCCGCTTAAGCAAATAATTTTACACATGCATATAATAGCAGATATTCGTAAAAAACTAATGATTATTGTAAAAGTATACGAATGGGAAGTTTCATTCCTCGAGAAGAAACCATTATTGGGAAGAACTAAAAATATATTTTAAAAAAAATATGAACAAGATTTGTCTCATTCCATTTGGAAACTGACGAACGAACCATGGGCTTTAATCACAATAACTCTTTCCAGTTTCCAAGCTGAGTATCGTCTTAGGTCTGAGCCTATTCTGGTTCGTTAAGAGGGGAGTATTCTTGGCTTTTCTTGATTTGGGAATTCAGAATCTTAGTACTGCCTCTACCGTTTCTAACACGGTTAGATAGCGGTGGAGCAAGGGCAATAATGACTAACACACACACCACACATTGAGAGAGAGAGAGAGAGAGAGCAGAGAGGAGGAGAGAGAGAGACGAGAGAGAGAGAGAGAGAGAGAGAGGAGAGAGAGAGAGAGAGAGAGAGAGAGGAGAGAGAGAAGAAAGAGAGAGAGAGAGAAGAGAGAGAGAGAGAGAGAGAGAGAGGAGAGAGAGCAGAGATAGAGAGAAACCTTCCTAACAGAGACTCGAACTCACTTTTTCTAGTAACAGAGAAATAAATTTACAGAATTACATGACCACTTAGTGATTAATATGATAATCGTATAGGTAGTGATAATAATCAGATAATTCTGATCATGATAATAACAATAATATTATAATCATGATGACGATGAATAGTAATAATGGTTATAATAATAATAATGATAACAATAATAAAATGATAATAATAATGATAAATATATTACTAATAATACACAACAACAAAACAACAACAACAACACAACAGAACAGCAACAACAACAACAACAACAAACAATATAATAATAATAATCATAATGACACAACACAACAACAACAACAATAATAATAATAATAATAATAATATAATAACAAAATAATAAGAATATAATAATAATAATAAAATAATATAATAGAATACTAAATAAAATTAATAATAATGATAATAATACTAATACAAAATCATAATATCATAATAATAATAATAAAATAATAAAAATAAAAATGGAACATTACTGATACTAATAAGTGATAAGGAATATATAACGCACAACACAACAAAAAAGATAAAAACAGTAATAATTATGATTATTACCACAATAATGAGATAATAATTAATAGTAATAATAAAACTCAATATCATAATGAAAATAATTGTAGATAATATGATAATAATAATAGGAATACTTAATAATAATGATAATAATAATCATGATGAAAATATATTAATATTAATAACAATATAATGATAATAAAGGATAATGATAATAATAAATGATTATGATCCTAATAATAATAAATAACAATAAGAAGAATAACAATAGTAAAATAACAACAAAAATAATGATAACAATCCTCATTGTCAAAGAATACCTATTTATAAAATCAGACGGGCACAATGATAAGCAATAAAGGAATATTAAACAAAATATGATTCAGACTCCTTCCCAAAAAAATGTTTGGGTTTGCATTTGCCAAAAGCAGGCACGACTTCCTTCCACTTTGGCGAATCAACTGCATGTATTTGCTGATTCGCAACTCGTGGGAAGCAATGAAATATTGTTGTGCCGAAACTTTTTTTACAGAAAATTTGATGTATGTCTTTTCTTTGCTGTTGCCATACTCCCTGCCTGCCGATGCTTCTTATCTCATTGGGCTGTGAAATTTGTTTTATTGTGAAGTCGTTTTGTTTAATAGTAAGCCTATAGAATTTATTATTTGTATTAAAACAAAATTTCTAATCTGAGAGCGAAGGGGGAGCAGAAAGAGAGAGGAGAGAAGAGAGAGAGAGATAGAGAGAGAGAGCAGAGATAGAGAGAGAGAGAGAGAGATACGAGAGAGAGAGGAGAGAGAGTGAGTATACAGCATACCCGCAATTTATGTGTTTTGAGTGTGTGTGTGTGTGTTTGGTGTGTGTGTGTGTGTGTGTGTGTTTGTGTGTTTAATACATACTTTTATTCTGGTCCATGTTAACAGCTAAGTATATTTTCATTGATATTTACACTGGGATTTTTTTTTAATTACAGTTCTTATGCCAAAAAAAACATAAGTGCATCAGTCAACAGGAAATCCGTAGCACAATAGTTCGCTTCTACTTGTACGCTGCCATAACAGACATGAAAAGTCACATGCCGATTGAAAACTACTTGGCGGCGTTTTTGAACAGATAATATTCTTTTTCTGGTCCGTCTTTTTACTCGTCTGTCATTTTTAAACATAGACTTCCATTTCCATGTAGACTTGTTCAGATTTCAACTTTTACGTGTTTCAATATCGATATAAACTGTGCTATGACGTTTAGTTAGGCTAAAAATCTAGTTATTAGATATCGAATATACACCTTTTTGTGAAGTTGTTGTCTTCGTAAAATGGCCTATTGCAAAATTCAATACTTTTTCTCATTTTGTCAATTTTTTTATGTATTTGGGGTTGGATATTTGCTATTTGTTGAAAAAAAACTTTTTGTAAATATATATTGCACTGGTACCGATTCGCTAGCCTTGATTTTAACATGATGTTTACCCTGCTTTACAATTTACAACTCATACAATCAAATTGGATTTTAATGACTGGATTAACATGCTGGCTCCATGTCTCCCACGATTTAATTTTCTTCTCACGCTGGTTTGTCCCACACAAAGAACCAAATTTACCCTCAGTTTGACCTAAAACAAAGAGCGCAGACTATTCTACACTATCTGATGCACCTCCATTGGTAGATCCAGGATGTTTTAGAGGGAGGGGGGGGGGGTTCACAAATGCATGAATTGGCAGGCCAACCAACACCGAAGGCAAGAGGCCATAATGTAGGTGTATGGAGAGATCGGCTGCTTACCCCATTACGTTTTTGTGCAAAGCATAGTTCTTTAATGTAATTTAAGCATGACACGATTTACTGCAGGAGATACAGGTTCCTGTGTCATTAAGTGAGATGACCAGTGCTAGACATTTAAACTTAATTATCTCTACTCGGTCATAAGGTATGTCCTATATGTGGTGTGTTTGTATATAACATTATATATATATAGGATTCTAATATAATATATATATTATCTATATAGATATATATATTATATTATAATAATAATATATCTATATACATCCACACATATATATATATATATATATATATTCTCTATAAATATATATATATATATATATAATATATATATAATATATATATAATATATATATGATTATATATAGCTATATATACACACACACACATAATATATATATTATATATATATATATATATATAATATATATTATATCTATATAGTATATATATATATAGTATTATATACACACATTATATATATATATATATATATATATATATTATGGTATATATATTTATATAAATATTATATATATATAGATATATATATATATATATATATTTAAGATATAGATATATATGCAACATACATAGATAATAGGCGACACGTTTGTGGGCGGCGAACCGCAAGCTTGCGCTCACTGTCTCAGTGTATGTCTATCTTTTGTCCGGCTGCACAATTTTATGTAGTATGATTTATGTCATTTATTTTAAATTAATTTTTTCTAAAGCAGAAACTGCTTATGCGATTTTTTTTCAGATCCATGAATCTTTCATTTTCTGATTTCAGTATGATTATAATGGACCCAAAAAAGATCCGGCCCTGTTTTATCTTTATAAATATTACTGTGAATAAGGACGGCAAAAATGTAAGAAAAGTAAGCCAAGTTGTCTGGAGGATTTGAAATGGTTTACATAATTATGTAATATTGTAATGGTAAGTGATTAGTCAATGAACATTAAATATTTTTACATTTTTCCTAATGTTGGTACTATTGTATCCCACGGCAGAGTCCAACATTTTAATTCCCGTAAATCACTCCAGCTGAGAAAACGTGATGTTAGTTTTTATTGCTCTCGTCACAAATCTAGCGGGTATACTTCTTTTCTGCCTGGCGCTGTCAATGCTGTTTTTGAACTGACAGACGTTGTCTTCCATTTGAACGTTAAAGAAATTGCAATATCTCATTTTCATGTGATATTATCAATAAATCATTAAAAAAGGACAGTGAGAATGTAATAAAAAGCGTAACATGTGTTTTTGTGAACTAGTATTGTGTGGAGTATTTGAAACGACCTATTCGCACAATATTCTAATAGACATTTCTTACTTATTGTATAATTACTATGTTATATTGTAAGGGTAATCGGCAGTCAAGTTACGATGCTCTGGTCTCGCCGAGGTTCGACGGCAGATTTCCTTTGTCTTTCGCTTGCCCTGATTCAACAGTGTAGTGCTGCAGTTTCATCGACGTGAATGGTACTGGTCTGCGATTCTCACCACGATACACGTACACATATACTTGTAATTTTACCGAAATTATATGCACGGTTAAAATTTCACCTGACATTTTATTCTCGATTTTAGCATAATCATATGTGTGGAGTTGCCAAAATCATCCACATGATTCTGTATAACGTGCAGTATTTCAGAATGAAGGCGCAGTCTGTCATACTACCCACTGTCTACTTATGGGAGTTAAAGTGATTTCCACCTCAAGACAGGTGAGCTATCTCAGGACTTGAACCTTGGCTGATATGACTCGTAATATTTTTTTGTAAGGATATGTATCACTGATATCTTATTTTACTCTTGTCATCATATTGGGATTGATATGATGA
This sequence comes from Penaeus monodon, assembly GCF_015228065.2. Classification (NCBI taxonomy): domain Eukaryota; kingdom Metazoa; phylum Arthropoda; class Malacostraca; order Decapoda; family Penaeidae; genus Penaeus; species Penaeus monodon. The sequence continues at coordinate 19,701,243 of NC_051396.1, read as the reverse complement.
GGATCCTTAGTGCTGCTGAATGATATAATCCCATTTACGGGGCCTGAGGAAAAGAAACTGAAAAGGATGCTGGCACAATTAACTATGATGCAATCGTTTCCATGAAAGAATTGTTGAAGAACAAAACAAAGCGGATATAAGGTCTTCCTTGGTAATATATCAAAATATCTCTGAAGCAAAGAAGTAAATAAATTTTCTTTACCTATTGCAGTATCCAGTGTGTAGACCAAACGATGAAATACTCAATATATCGTGTTCAGTACTTGGTCGAGTAATATGAATATTAGACAGGTAATAACACACGCACTCTCACACTCACACACACACACACACACGTACACACACACACACACACACACACACCACCACACCCACACCATACCCACACTACACACACAAATTGCACGAATTCTCCAGGACAAAGGACATGGCCGCGAAGATCTAAAATATCTATGTCTTTTCTGGCTTTTTGTCTATGGTGACAATTTGTCCACCGTGATTGCATTACTGCCGCTTATCCCCCTCTCACCTCTCGCTTCTTTCTCAATTTCTTCTCTCCAAGTATGTAGATACAGATGAGGTTTCATTAGAGTTTTGTTAAATCTCTCTGTTTGGTAGTCCTTCCTCTCGCTCTCTCATTTTATCATTTTTTAACTCGTGTGGTAATCTCTACGTCTCTTGCCCACACCTCAATCTCTCAATTTCCCCCCCCCCCTCTCTCTCTTCCCCTTTCTTTTTCTTTCTTTCTATATCTCTTCCTCTATCACTCTCTCACTCTACACGATTCCCCTGCCCAGCAATGCGGTAGGCAGAGCAGCAAATTCTAATAAGTGGAGGGTGCCTCGTTAAAAGTAATCCACTTCAATGTAGCATCCTTTTTAATTATTTGATATTTGATTGGGTTTTGGCAAGTCTGATCTTCCCCTTGACTGCTCCTGACGCCTGATTGTTCGAATTCAAATTCAAATTACCAGATTCACATCTGTAATAATGGTCCGAGGTGGTGACGTGGAGAAAATACATTCAGATTCTAACGAGTGTGGTAACGGCAGTGGAATATTATTTTCCTTTGCATTTCATACAGTTTAGATAATGAAACTGCCCCGACAAGTTGCACAGAAATTCTAGTATTTTTTTAGCTTGACAAATAATTCAGGGACGTTACCCTGCGTTTATAATGGATTTTCAGTTAGGAGTTTTCAAAAAAAAAAAAAGCGACCAGTTTGCATTAGTCAGGTGGTTATTTAGTCACGCACCAACAGAATATCATAACTGGAAGTCAGGTCCAGTTACATTTTTAGGTTACTGTGACAACATATTAATTTAATTTCTGATATAGGTTGACGTGCGTTAAGTAGCCTATGTGATGTTTTTATCGTTGTACAAGAATCATAAAATTCAACGTCTGAATTCGGTAGGAATAAGTTTGCTTATGTTATGGCATTACTACTCAAAAATATTTTTAAACATATATATTGTGAATACAAACTATGGCAAAACACACACATTTTGTTTTTATAGTTTATATTAAATTTCGTTATATATATATAGATATATATATATATATATTATATATGATATATATAATATATAAAAAAAAAAAACAAAAAAAAAAAAAAAAAACAAAAAATATATATATATCATATATATATATATATTATATATATATCTATCTATTATTATATATATATATTTGTATTATATATATATATATATTATTAATGTACTATAAGATCATATATATATATATATTTTATATATATCTTATATGTAATATATTATACACATTTATGTGTGTGTGTATATATGTACAAACCAACACACACACACACACATACACAACACACACACACGCACCACACACACATATGTATATATAAATGTATCTATATATATAAATATATAATATATATATATAATATATATAGAAGATATGTATATATATATATATGTATATATATATTATATATATATATATATATTATCTATTATATATATAATATATATATATATATATATGTAAATATATATATACATACTACATATATATTACTATAATATTTATATACACACACACACAACACCACACACACACATATATTATATATACCTAATATATATACTGCCGTGATAGTCTATGAGGATCGAGCACTGGATTCCGACCCTCGTGGTCCCCGACTTCCATTCTCCGCCGCGGCAGCTGTAAAAAAATGCCTGCGCTCCGACTCTTGGCTCAAGCCTGTTCTCACGGCGAGAAAACGACATATCGCCTTGAGATATCAGCCGTAGGTGTCCGTAGGAGCAAGTTGCCGCCATGGCAAATAATGGTAGCGCGCTGAACCCGCGGTGATTAGGAAGGGCATTCAATCAGTAAGGGTGCACTGCATATACCCTCTCAGTAATACACTAGGCCTAGATCCTGTAGTGGAATAATGGCTGTTGATCAAGCAAACAACAAACAAGACTCTTTATATATATATATATATATATATATATATAATATTTATATATATATATATATATATATATATATATATATATATGTATATATATATATGTATACACATTTATGTGTGTGTGTATATATATGTACACACACACACACACACACACACACACACATAAATATGCATATATATGTGTATGTATGTATATATTATATATATATATATATATATATATATTATATTCATATATATATATGATATATATATATTATTACAATATATGGGTGCTTCACGTCCAATGTGATGTGAGCGATGGTGTGGTAGCCTAGATAGTTGTTAAGTGCTGGGCATGCCTTCTCTCTGCGCTTTCCACCCTGGCTAGCCAGTGCGAAAAGGGAGCAGCTTCCGTCATAAGTCTCCCCTGCCAGTCACAGCCTCTCCATCATTAGACTTCTGTCCAGTGCCTCCTCGTGGCCACCCATGGTAACTGGTACCTTGCGGTCCCCAGGCCTAAATCTGTGGGGGATCTCGTAGCGCAGGAGGCCCCCAGATGTACGGAGTTATGGCCCACCGGCGTGTGGACACGCTCTGGCTTCGTACCAACTCCTGCCCCCTAGCCACCATGGGGTAAATGGGGCGGCTCGGGGGGGTGGGCCTTGCCAGTCCTCCTCCCCCCAGAATGACCCTCTGCAACGTCACGGATAAATGGAAATGCTGGGGGGAGGGGTGTTGTCCCTCCCCCCAGCAAGTAAGGCGGGCTGTGAGTCCCGCTGGGAGTGCAAATGTCGGGGTGGCAGGCTTGGAACGAGAGTTACTCGTCCTGCCTGCACCCCGGCAGGCGCCAACCCACCTAAGCTTGTGGGGGAAAGCCCTCCGGAACCCACAGGTGATAGCGGTCCCACAGCCTGCCGACCCCTTTATCTGGGGCTGTGTTTGGTGGGGGCGGCAGAGGTGGCGTGCACCCGGAGTGACCGACCCGAGGCTTAACCTCAGCGGCTTTCCGGTAGTCGCTTGGAACATCCGGTCCTTGCGGCAGGATGAGCGGTTACCCTCTGCTATCGCGGGAATTGAAGCGACTGGGAGTTGAGGTGGCTGCCCTCTCAGAGGTGAGAAGACCTGGTAGCGGCACGATCAGTGTGGGTGGTTACACCTACTACTGGTCGGGCCGCAGCGATGGTCACCACCTCCGAGGTGTAGCCATAGCCATCTCCAGTCGACTTCAGCCTGCGGTAGTCGAGGTGACACCGGTTGATGAGCGTATCATGGCATTGAGACTGAAGCATGCTTTTGGCTTCTTGTCTCTTATTGCTGTATACGCTCCTACCGATGTAATAAAACCGATGTGAAAGAGGCGTTCTACGCCAAACTCGCATCTGTGGCAGACGATTGCCCCCGGCGAGACATTCGCATTGTTCTGGGCAACTTCAATGCGGTATCCGGCTGTGACCGAGCTGGCTACGAGATGTCTGTCGGCCCCCATGGCTCGGGAGCTGATCCCAGCAGCGAGAATAGCCTCCTTCTCCGGGACTTTGCTAGGTCCCAGAAAATGAGGATCTCTGGCTCCTGTACCAGCGCTCCAACTCGCATCGCTGGACTTGGTACAGCGATACGGGTACAGTGGCCAAGGAGATCGACCACATTCTTGTAGCACGCGATGGAGGATCCTCCAGAACTGCAGGGTTTACCGGAGTGCTGAGTTCTGTGGCACCGACCATAGGCTGCTTGTGGCTACCCTGCGGGTCCACTTCAAAACTCCCCGTCCCTCCAGTGGCCACCCTAAGGTGTTTCACTTGGACAGACTAAGGGAGGAGGAGTGTGCCCTGGTGTTCGCCACGGCAGTCTCTGACCGATTCCAGAAACCAGCAACCTGACGGATCCAGTTGCTCTGTGGGAGTCCTTCAAGCGCGTAACACTCGAAGCAGCTCAGGAGTCCATTGGCGTACGCCCAAGGACAAGGCAGAATACCATCTCCCTGGAGACATTAGAGGCCACTGAAGCGTGTCGCAAGGCTCGGCTGAATGGGAATCAAGTCTTGCGTCGTTCCATGGTGCGTAGGGCTCGGACACTGCTGAGAAGGGACAAGGAACAGTTCATCAGGAATCTTGCTGAGGAGGTCGAAGGCCATTTCTTGGTAAATGACCTTCGCCCTGCCTACCAAGCCCTGAGAAAACTGAACCCTAAGCCCTCCTCACAGATGACTGCAGTCCGATCAGCGGATGGACGGATCATCTCAGATCATGTTGGGGTTCGTGAACGTTGGGCTGAGTATTTTGAACAGTTGTACCAGGTGGATCCTCCAACAGTTAGCTTGGATGCAAGCGATGTCTCAGTGCCTGTGCCGGACCCACCCATCAGCGAGGAACCTCCTACCCTAACAGAGGTTAGGCTGGCGATTTCCAAGCTGAAGAGTGGGAAAGCTGCAGGCATATGTGATATCCCTGCTGAACTGCTAAAGGCTGGGGGTGAACCTATGGCTCGGGGCCTGCATACAGTCCTGACTGCCATTTGGCAGTCTGGTACCATTCCCCCTGACCTGCTGAGGGGCGTGGTCATCCCTCTCTGGAAGGGGAAAGGGGATCGATGGGACTGTAGCAACTACCGTGGCATTACACTGCTCAGCATACCAGGCAAGGTTCTCGCTCACATTCTTCTGAAACGATCCGCAACCACCTACTGAGGCACCAGAGACCGGAGCAGTCTGGATTTACTCCTGGCAAGTCCACAATAGACCGTATACTAGCGCTTCGAGTAATTGTGGAACGCCGTCGTGAGTTTGGTCGTGGGTTGCTTGCAGCCTACATCGACCTCAAGAAGGCGTTTGACTCGGTGCATCGGGAATCGCTATGGGAGATCCTGAGGCTCAGGGGAATTCCGACACAGATTATTGGCCTGATAGCAAGCCTCTATACTGGTACTGAAAGTGCTGTAAAGTGTGGTGGGGGTATGTCGAACTTCTTCCCTGTTAATTCAGGGGTGAGGCAAGGCTGTGTCCTTGCACCCACACTTTTCAACACTTGTATGGACTGGATAATGGGCAGAGCTACTAGCCAAAGTCAGTGCGGAGCAACACTAGGCAATATTAAGGTCTCGGACCTTGACTTTGCCGACGATGTTGCCATCCTATCTGAGTCCTTGGAGTCACTTGTGGCGGCTCTTGATGCATTTAGCAATGAGGCGAAGCCCCTAGGCCTAGAGGTCTCCTGGACCAAGACCAAGATTCAGGACTTTGGGGGCCTGTTAGGGGAACCCGTTCAGTCGATCCATGCTTGCGGCGAGGACGTTGAAGTCACAGAAAGTTTTACATACCTTGGTAGCGTAGTCCATATCTCTGGGTTGTCAGACCAGGAAGTCAGTAGACGGATTGGTCTGGCAACAGGAGCCATGAACTCGATCAACAAGAGCGTTTGGAGATGTCGGTACCTATGCAGAAGGACCAAGCTGCGTGTCTTCAAGGCCTTGATACTTCCAGTTTTGCTCTATGGAAGCGAAACCTGGACGCTATCCAGTGCCTTGGAGTCTCGCCTTGATGCCTTTTGTAACAAGTCCCTTCGCCGGATCATGGGGTACAGTTGGCAGGACCACGTGTCCAACCGGCGGTACAACGTGTTA
>NC_051396.1:19673184-19683184 GCF_015228065.2 Penaeus monodon | reverse complement strand
GGGGACATCCACATCTCTGCGAATGGATCTTTCTTTTACCTCTTTTTTATCTCTTGTATTTTAAGTTAGTTTTATTTTTCAATGGTTTATTTTTACTTATTCATCCTTTTAATTTCTCTTTTACAGTGAGAAAAAGTAACTTATTTTATGATTTTTATTAAAGAAGCGCAGCAGACTGTTTTGCGTATTTTTTTGTGATAATTGTAATTTTCTTATTGCTTTTGCTGCTTGTTTTAATTGTTTTATTTGTGGTTTTATCTTTTATATGTTTTCACTTATTATAATATTTCCTTTTTATTATTTAAAAAAAATTGTGCTACGCTTCCGTCCGCGGAAGTTAATGTAACCCCCTGGTTTTTGTTTAATAAATGAAGTGGATACTGTGACGTTGTTGTGACTACCTTTTGGATTTACCTTTACCTGGATTTACATCGTGGATGCTGAAACAAGGTTGTACTGCCCCTTTTTACTTGCCTGGTGTATCTATGCTGGACGTGTTTTATTATTTTACATAACCATTTACTTGAACCATGTGTGCTTTGTCTTTTACTTTTTACTTATTCTGAATTTTACTTACTTTTATATTGCGCTTTTACTCGTTTCTTTTATTCATGCTTTACTCTTTTACTTGAGCTTTTGCTTTTTTTTTCTTTTTACTGTCTTTAAGCCCTTCTGGCACACTTTGTTTTTCTTAAGCCCTTCTGGCGTATTTTTATTAATTCTTAAGCCCTTCTGGCACTTGTCTTTTTACGAATTAACTTGTTTTATTATGGTGCCTTCTGAACAGCTTCTGTTGTTCATTTTAGGATAATTTTTTATATATTTTTTTTTATCAAGTATCTTCGCATTGGTCACGCTCCTGGTAGGCCTGCATCTCCGGGGATAGTTGGCTTGTGAGGTCGTGTGGTTTCTGATTCTCCAGCTTGGTCCCCTCACCCCCTTTTCGAGGAATGAACGGGGTCCCCTCATTTTCCTTGGCCTCTAAGGCTGAAGTCTCCCGCCTCACGGGTGGCCTCATTTGGGTTCCTCAGTCACATAACCTTACACTCTCTCTCTCTGACTCCTCACTCACTCACTTTCTCTCTCTCTCTCTCTCTCTCTCTCTCTCTCTCTCTCTCTCTCTCTCTCTCTCTCTCTCTCTCTCGGTGTTATCCTTCTATCGTTCTGTTTAATTCTTACTCATAGTCTATTTTTTGCCTTCATCCGTACTTCAACTTTTCTCCCATTGGTTTAACTCATTTAATCTCGCCAACCACTGCGTCTCTCTCCCTCTTCGTTGTTGCTTTTTGCAAGATTTCTGTTCTAAGTAAAATAATTCTTGATGCTCTGAAATGCAAAATTGCACTGGATCCTTCACACTGAGATGAACATGAAAACGCGATGAATAACAAAATCCAGGGTTTGATTGGAAAGTGAATTGGAAAGTAGCATACTATTATGACTATGACACAATATGCGTTTGAGTGAGTGAGTGTGTGTGTGTGTGTGTGTGTGTGTGTGTGTGTGTGTGTGTGTGTGTGTGTGTGTTTGTGTGTGTGTGTGTGTGTGTGTCTGTGTGTGTGTGTCTGTGTGTATCGAATGCCACCTTCAGTCGATGTCGACTATGGCATTATTGTCTTTACCCATTCCCGAACGGGTAGAGCCAATGCCTGGGCGAAAGAATACGATCCAGCTGTTGCCCATGCAGCAGGCTCCCTCTCTCCACGCGATTGCACACACAAATCACGGCTCGCGAGTGTGTATGAATCCGTGCACACGCTAATCGCCCGCGTGCGTGCGTGAGTACCATATACAAAAAATACAGCCTTGTAGTTCAGCCCGTATATGGTCAAAGGCTATGGAAGCTCACTCTATACAAAACCATCCCCTCCCTTGTGGCATCAATAAGATGAAAAAGGCTTCGGGACGCCGCCGGTGCCAAACCGTATCTGCCTTTGCCGTTCCTTTGGATCCATGAGCTGCGCGGAGAGAGGGAGCATGCTGCATGGGCAACAACTTGCTCCTCACATTCTTTCGCCAAGGCATTGCGTGTGTGTGTGTTGCCTTACATACTGACAGTGTTATACGAGTATCTTCATGTAATGTTGCTTACTGGCTTACTTGAGATTACATTTGGTTGGACCTACAATTTCAGATATTACGAAATGTACAATGTGCTTCATTTAAAGGTGACAGCCAAGCTATTACTTTTTTTTATTCAGTCTAATGTTGTTGAATATATATTTTTTACTTTCAGTCACTCAAATATGGCTTCCACCGAATTTCGGAAAAAACAAGACATATTCTTATGCTTCTATGATTTTGTAAAATTTGCGTAGTTACATCAAATTTTCAACTTCTTCATTTTACTGTAAAACCTTTACTTACATGCTAGCATTCTTCTTTCTAGGTTGTTTTATAATTTAATTAGACTACACTGCTATTAAGACTGAAAAATTATAATTAACTAATGCTTATTATATTATGAATATTGATACAGAAAATCTTAATACGCATATATTTTTAATTTCTTAATTATCATCCGCTTTTAACATTACGTTACCACACAACATGCTCTATCAACTTTCGCTTTTAAGGGAAGAAAAAATATATTGAGTAGTAAATGTAATGTGTGTGTAGTTCTCTATTTATATATACACACATCATTTATCTTGCATGAATTTTAGTAACCAGAAGGAGATCCCATTATTGAGATAATAATATGTTCACGATTCAATGACACGCTTCAACTTCAAAGCGAAATATTAGTTAGAATGTTTGACAGCACCGACTAAATTTGTCATTCGTGTTCATACAAATTCAACTTGACTGGCACTTCATTTTAAAATAATAATTGCGTAATAGTAATTTTAGATAATATTTCCAAACCGACTTCTCTTGTTTATTGTAACAAGAATCATCATCTAATATATTTGCTACTGACACATATATTATGTTAAAATGCTTAGCGTAATAAGTTTATTCATGTTAATTTGCACAGTGCTGTCTTCATCATATCCTGCTTGCTTATATCCTGTTACGTGATTCAAGTGGCTTTAGAATTTCATTTTCATTCACGCACGCATTAATGTAACTTTAAGACAAAAAGTAATTATGTATTATCTGCTGTGGATAATGGTTATTTGTATATATAGTATGTGTATATTACTGTTTCATTTTATTTATTTTCAATATTTACTTAATTTAGGTTCACGTATATTGCACGAATGGGTTCATTCTTGCAATATATATATATATATATATATATATATATATATATATATATATATATATAATATATATATATATATATATATATATATATTTTATATATATATATATTATATATATATATATATATTATATATATATATATATATATATATATTGCAAGAATGAACCCATTCGTGCAATATACGTGAACCTAAATTAAGTAAATATTGAAAATAAATAAAATGAAACAGTAATATACACATACTTCTTTCTTTTTAACGGTAGGTTCATGTCTGAGCCGCCGTGGTTACAGCATGATACTTCATTGTAGTTTTCATGTTGTGATGCTCTTGGAGTGAGTACGTGGTAGGGTCCCCAGTTCCTTTCCACGGAGAGTGCCGGTGGTACCTTTTTTTTAAGGTAATCATTCTCTCTATTTATCCGGGCTTGGGACCAGCACTTGACTTGGGCTGGCTTGGCCACCCAGTGGCTAGGTAGGCAATCAAGGTGAAGTTCCTTGCCCAAGGGAGCAACGCGGCGCTCGATGACTCGAACCCTCGATTTCAGATTGCCGTCGTGACAGTTTTTGAGTCCGACGCTCTAACCATTCGGCCACCGCGGCCTTATACACATACTATATATACAAATAACCATTATCCACAGCAGATAATATATATACATATATATATATATATATATATATATATATATATATATATATATATATATAGTTTGATTATGTTTCATTTTACTTTTAAATCATCTCCTGTAAGCAAGGTACGGCCTGGGTTACCATCCACTGGCCGCGAGGGATTTGAACGCAAGTCAGCAACGTTGTCAGACGAGATCACTACCACTGCACCACACAGCACACAGTAATAATAATAGCAATAACAAAAATACTAACAATAATAACGATGATAATTATAATGATGATGATGATGACGACGATGATGATGATGATGATGATGATGATGATGATGATGATGATGATGATGATGATGATGATGATGATGATGATGATGATGATGATGATGATGATGATGATGATGATGATAATGATGATGATGATGATGATGATGGTTATTATAATATTTGCAGTGGCAGTAGTAGTAGTAGTAACAGAAGTAGTAATACCAGTAATAGTCGTCGTAAAGATATCAGTTATATTGATGACAACAGTGATGATAATAATACTAGTAGTAATAAAAAAATTATACCAATACCAATACCCAGGAGAAAAAAAAATAAGGTAGAAAAATCTGCATACGAATATGGAAGAAAAGTTGAAAATTCTGCGGACTAGCAAGCGCAATTTGTAATGGAATCTGGCGTGGGGATTCCGTAGATTTGATCTGCGCCTAGGAGGACACGCTATACATCATCTTGTCAAAGTGTGTCGGAACGCGAGAGTCCGAAAAGAGGCTTGTGATTTATGGAGAGCAAGCCGGTTAGCGGGAGGTTAGCTGTCGGAAACCCGGAAGAAATGCAATCCTTTCTCGTAGTTTAATTCTATAGAAAATAGCTATTTTAGCTGAGGATGATGGATGTGCTTTTTTTCGACTCCGTGCGGGATGCAGGAAGTGAGCGGGGTTGCGTATTTCATGCCATGAGGAATTTCTTGCGAATGGATGAGCGTTTGCCTCGCCGCTCGCTTGCCCTTGCTTACGGTACTAAGAGATGGGCGATTAGGTCTGGATTCTGCTGGGAATGGAAGGGAAGTACTTGGTCCTTAGGAATTATTCTTTAGTTAATTTATCTTATCACTACATATAAACATCATACTTATCGTGAGTCGAATTTATATCTCTAATCATATCCGTTGTTTCAACATCTACATATTTTTCTTCTTCGGTCAATAGATCACTCATTACCTTTCTATAAATGGGGTCAGTCAACTGAGCAGTCAAATTTTTGAAAGTAAAGCACATTTAGATTAATTTTAAAAATTTGTAGTTGTATTACAAGCTTGCTTATATCGCAAAAAAAAAAATTTTAATTTGTTTTTTTGGGGAAGCAAAAAAAATTACGTATAAAATGTACCTGGCTTTTAAAACTTAAAAACTTTGTAAAAAAAATTTTTTTTTCAAAAACCCTTTTCGTCCCTTTTTTCAAAAAAAAGAAAAGGGTTTTATTTTTGGGGAAAAAATTTTTAAAAGTTTAAAAACAAAATGATTATGAAAAAAAGTGGGCTTAACCAAATCAAATAAAAAAAGTCAGTTTCGTTGAAAAAAAGACCCATTCCCGTTCTATCAAAGGAAGTTGTGGTTAGGGTGTGCTTTTTTTAATCGGTATAACCCCAATTTTCCCCAAAAAATTTTTTTTTTTTTCATTCCCCAAAAAAAGGGAAAAGATCAATAATTTGGTTTTAGGGTTTCCCTGAAAGTTAAAAAAAAGAATATGAAAATAATGAAAGATAAAAATAAAAAAATTTTAGGTTAATAAATGTTTTCTTTGGGCCCCGGAAAAAGAAGGGATTTGGGCTTTAAAAATTTTTTTGTTAATATATAAAATGGGTTTTTTCTTTTTTTTTGGGTTTATTTTCTTAAAAAATTTATTTGGAAATAAAAAACCAAAAAAAAAAAAAAAATATAATAATATATTTTTTTTTTTTTTTTGTTTTTTTTTTTTAAATTAATTTTTAATAAATATATTATATATATATAAATTTTTAAAATATAAAAAATATAAAATATTTTTAAATATTTTAAAAATTAATATTTATTTTTTAAATATTATATTATTTTATAATATTTAATAATTTATATATATATATATAATATAATATAAAAATTTATTTTATATATATTATATTATATATTTTATATAATTTTTAAAAATTTATTAATATATAAATTTAAAATAATTAATTATACTTTTGTAAAAAAATTTCATACAAATGCAAAAAAAAATCAAAGAAAACCAATAATACAAAAAACCCCCTTAAAAAAACCAAAAAACGTTCTTTTACGGGGGCCTGAAGAGCATTGGTTCAACCGAAAGACTTTTGGCTTTTAACTTTTTGATTCCTGTTCAACTTTTCAAATTTTCAGGCCAAAAAACCAAATCTTTTTTTTTCGCATTTTTTTGTTGTTTAAACGTTTTTGTAGGGAAAAAAGTGGGTTTAAGGAAAAAATTTTTGGAAAATAAGGGTAAAAATTTCCTTTGAAAACTTGAAGCGTTGGGTTTTTTCTTTTTTTTACAATCAGTTTTTATTAGTTTCAAAAAGGGAATTTTTTTAAAAAAATTTTTTTTTTTTTTTCTTTCCCCAAAATGTTCCCCTCGCAAAAATAACCCAATTTTTTTTTAAAAATGGTGATAGAAATAGCTTTTCTGAAAATATATGTTTCTTTAGTGACAACTGTTTTTTAAGTTTGAAATAGCCAGGTACATTATGATATACTGTAATTTTTATATGCTATACACAGCAAATTTAACAAATTTAACACAGACTTTGAATTGTCTGTATATAATGCATTTATGCTATAGATACATACACCTACACATATGATAAAATTAATCTAAATGTGCTTTACTTTCAAAATTTTGACTGCTCAGTTGACTGACCCCATTTATAGAAAGATAATGAGTGATCTATTAACCGAAGAAGAAAAATATGTAGATGTTGAAACAACGGATATGATTAGAGATATAAATTCGACTCACGATAAGTATGATGTTTATATGTAGTGATAAGATAAATTAACTAAAGAATAATTCCTAAGGACCAAGTACTTCCCTTCCATTCCCAGCAGAATCCAGACCTAATCGCCCATCTCTTAGTACCGTAAGAAAGGGCAAGCGAGCGGCGAGGCAAACGCTCATCCATTCGCAAGAAATTCCTCACGGCATGAAATACGCAACCCCGCTCACTTCCTGCATCCCGCACGGAGTCGAAAAAAAAGCACATCCATCATCCTTGGCTAAAATAGCTATTTTCAATAGAATTAAACTACGAGAAAGGATTGCATTTCTTTCGGGTTTCCGACAGCTAACCTCCCGCTAACCGGCTTGCTCTCCATAAATCACAAGCCTCTTTTCGGACTCTCGCGTTCCGACACACTTTGGACAAGATGATGTATAGCGTGTCCTCCTAGGCGCAGATCAAATCACGGAATCCACACCCCAGATTCCATTACAAATTCCGCAGAATTTTTAACTTTTCTTCCCTATTCGTTTGCAGATTTTTCTACCTAATTTTTTTTCTCCTGGGATTGGTATTGGTAAATTTTTTTTTTACTACTAGTAAATTTTTACATCACTGTTGTCATCAATATAACTGATATCTTTACGACGACTATTACTGGTATTACTACTTCTGTTACTTACTACTAAATGCCACTGCAAATATTATAATAACCATCATCATCATCATCATCATCATTATCATCATCATCATCATCTCATCATCATCATCATCATCATCACATCTCATCATCATCATCATCATCATCATCATCATCCCTCATCATCATCATCATCATCATCATCGTCGTCATCATCATCATCATTATAATTATATCGTTATTATTGTTAGTATTTTTGTTATTGCTATTATATTACTGTGTGCTGTGTGGTGCAGTGGTAGTGGTCTCGTCTGACAACGTTGCTGACTTGCGTTCAAATCCCTCGCGGCCAGTGGATGGTAACCCAGGCCGTACCTTGCTTACAGGAGATGATTTAAAAGTAAAATGAAACATAATCAAACTATATATATATATATATATATATATATATATATATATATATATATATATATGTATATTATTATCTGCTGTGGATAATGGTTATTTGTATATATAGTATGTGTATAAGGCCGCGGTGGCCGAAAGGTTAGAGCGGCGGACTCAAAAACTGTCACGACGGCAAACTGAAATCGAGGGTTCGAGTCATCGAGCGCCGCGTTGCTCCCTTGGGCAAGGAAAATTCACCTTGATTGCCTACCTAGCCACTGGGTGGCCAAGCCAGCCCAAGTCAAGTGCGGGTCCCAAGCCGGATAAATAGAGAGAATGTTTACCTTTAAAAAAAAGGGTACCCCCGGCACTTCCGTGGAAAGGAACGGGGGGCCCCCTACCACGTACTCACCCCAAAGAGCATCAAAACTGAAAAACAATGAATATCAGCTGAACCCACGGCGGCCAGACTGAACCACCTTTAAAAAGAAAAAAGTATTGTATATTACGTTCATTTATTTTTTTTCAAATTTATTTAAATTTGGTTCACGTATATTGCACAATGGGTTATTCTTGCAATATTAATTATATATATAATATATATAATATAATATATATATATATATATATATATTAAAATATATTATTATATATATTATATATATATATATATATAATATATAATATATAATATATATATATATTATATATTGAAGAATGAACCCTTTCGTGAAATATACGTAAACCCTAAATTAAGTAAATATGAAAATAAATAAAATGAAACAGTAATATACACATACTATAATAAAAAAACCCCTTTATCCACAGCAGATAATAATAATTACTTTTGTTTTAAAAGTTACATTAATGCTGCTGAATAAAAATGAAATTCTAAAGCCATTTTAAATCACGAACGGGTATAAGCAAGCAGGATAGATGAAGACAGCACGGCAAATTAACATGAATAAACTTATTACGCTAAGCATTTTTTAAAATAATATATGTGTCCCCTACAAATATTTAGTGAGATTCTTGTTCAATAAAAAAGAGAAGTCGGTTTGGAAATATTATCTAAAATTACTATTTCGCAATTTTTATTTTAAAAAGAAGTGCCAGTCAAGTTGAATTTTTAAAGAAACGAATGACAAATTTAGTCGGGCGGGCAAAAATTCTAACTAATATTTTGCTTTGAAGTTGAAGCGTGCATTTAATCGTGAACATATTATTATCTCAATAATGGGATCTCCTTCTGGTTACTAAAATTCATGCAAGATAAAGATGTGTGTATATATAAAAGAGAACTACCACAATTTCATTTTACTAATATATTTTTTCTTCCTTAAAAGCGAAAGTTGATAGAGCATGTTTTGTGGGAAAAAGTAAAGTTAAAAGCGGGGGGATAATTAAGAATAAAAAAATATGGTTTAAGATTTTTTGTATCAATATTCTAATATAATAAGCTTAGTTAATTATAATTTTTCAGTCTTAAAGCAGGTAGTCAATTTAAAATTTTAAAACAACCTAGAAAGAGAATTAGCATGTAAGTAAAGGTTTTTCGTAAAGAAGAATTGAAAATTTGATGTAACTACGCAAATTTTTTCAAAATCATAGAAGATAAGAATAGTCTTTTTTTTCCGAAATTCGGGGAAGCCATATTGGGGATGAAAAGTAAAAAATATAATTAACAAAATTAGAGAATAAAAAAAAAATTAGCTGGCTGTCCCTTTAAATGAAGCCATTGTACATTTCGAATATCTGAAATTGTAGGCCAACCCAAAAGTAATCTCAAATAAGCCCGTAAGCAACATTACGAAGATACTCGTATAAAAACTGTAGTATGTAAGGGAACACACACACACGCAATGCCCTTTGGGGAAAAGAAAGGAGGAGCAAGTTTTTGCCCTGCAGCAGTCCCCCTCTCCGCGCACTCATGGGCCAAAAAAACGGCAAAGGCAGATACGGTTTGGCACCGGCGGCGTCCCGAAGCCTTTTTCATCTTATTTAGCCACAAGGGGGGGGATGGTTTTGTATAGAGTGAGCTTCCCTAGCCTTTGACCATATACGGGCTGAATACAAAGGCTGTATTTTTTTTTATATGGTCTCACGCACGCCCCCGGGCGATTTGGTGTGCACGG
>NC_051396.1:19667298-19669798 GCF_015228065.2 Penaeus monodon | reverse complement strand
CCTCTCTCTCCTTCTTCTCTCTATAATATTATATAATATATATAATATATATATTTTATATTATATAACATTTATATATACATACAAATAATATATATATATATATATTATATATATAATTAATTATAATTAATATATAAAATTTTATAAACTGGCCGCGAGGTCCTAGGATAGAGCACTGAATTTTTTTACACCTTTCCCCAATTTGCCTTTTTCCTCCCCCTGATCCCATGGAGGATGGTGAAATCAGCCCACACTTATTATATCAAAATCAATCTGAAAAAATATGTCTGTTAACAGAGAGACTCGGGGTTGAATTTCCTCTGGCTAACATCTCCCCGATAGCTGACAGGTGTTTGTTAAATAACAAAAGTCATATCTGTTCGAAGATGGGGTAATCAAAAAATATCTATAATTTTGTATAACATATTTTCAGATAATAAATAAATTAAAAAAAAATGACAGAAAAATTTAAAAAATAAAACCCGTCACTTAACCCTTTGACTTAGAACTTTCAAAAAGGTTATTCCAAATTGATTTTTATACAATCTAAAAGAAAACAGCATGATTATTTTCCCAAAAAAGAAAAAATGTATTTACCTTCACGTGCTCGTGGCTGTGAGGCCTCACGTTATTAAAAGAAGTTTTTTAAAAAAACCCCGACCATTTCACTATTCTCATTCATTACTTTTCACTTCAAACCCCTTTAGCAAATTCTAAGCACAACAAAATCCATGACCAAACCTTTTCATCTTTATAAAATTAAATTAAAGATTCAGCACGGATCACCCTTCTAAACCCTTTTTGGGCCTAACCCTCGGAGAGCGTTGTAACAAAATTTCCAACACTTTTTCTAAATTATTGCATATCATTTCCTACATCGATTCAACTAAAATAACAACTTCTTCTATATCCTCACATTAGCACAATATTAAGGAAAAACTTAAGTTCAAACAATAGAATCATTTACGTGTGACATAATAGATATAAATGAATTATAAATAACTTTTATAAGTATCAATTTATCCTTCATGAAAATAAAATCACTCTGTAAGGTTTTATCAAAAGTAAATATAATCTACATATATAATAGCACCAAAGATATAGGAGTGGAGGAGATAAGTGTAACAATTCCGACTGTCGTGGTCCCGAGTTCAATTCCCCGCCACGGCAGTTGTAAAAAATGACTGCGCTCCGACTATCGGCTAGAGCCTGATCTCACGGCGAGAAAACGAAATATCGCCTTAAGAAATCAAATACAGGTGTCGTAGGGGAAGTCACAACCGTGGCATAAGTGCTAACGCGCTGAATCGCGGTTGATTAGGAAAGGCATCTAATCAGGTAAAGTTGGTGCTGCCAAATAGCCTCTCTATAGTGAATTGAGAGAGACCTAGATCCTACAGTGGAATGAATGGCTGTTAAACATATATATATATATATATATATATATATATATATATATATATATATATATATATATATATATACATATATATATATATATATATATATATATATATATATATATTTATATATATATATATTATATATATATATATATATATAAAATTTATATACATATTTAATATATACATATATATAAACTTATATACATATATATATATATATATATATATATATATATATATATATGTGGTGTGTGTGTGTGTGTGTGTGTGTGTGTGTGTGTGTGTGTGTGCTTGTATATATATATATATATATATATATATATATTATATATATATATATATATATATATATATATATATATATATATATATATACATATATATATATATATATTTTTTAAGTGCCCTGTCCTACAAGGACGTTGGCGATCATGGATTTCCATGATTTTTTTGGCAATTAAGAGCGTTGGTTTACCGTTGCCTTCCGCCCGGTGTTTTTATCGAGTCACCATCTCTATTTACCCGGTTCTGGGACCGGCACTGACTTGAGCTGGCTTGCCCACCCAGGGGCTAGGCAGGCAATCGAGGTGAAGTTCCTTGCCCAAGGAAATAACGCGCCGGCTGTTGACTCGAACCCTCGAACTTAGATTGCCGTCGTAACAGTCTTGAGTCCGATGCTCTAACCACGGCCACCGCAGCCTCTATTTTTTTTAACGGTAGGTTATACATATATATATGTATATATGTACATACACACACACGCACACACACAGACACACACACACACACACACACACACACACACACACATATATATATATATATATATATATATATAAGTAGTAGGTAATACGACAGAACGGCGCACATTCATATACGTACATGACAGAACGGCGCACATTCATGTACGTACATGAATGTGAAAGTAGGCCAGTGACCGTGACGTAATCAGTGACCTTGACGAAACCACAAACCGCAAACCGCAACCAATGTCCACAACAACATAATCAATACCCGGAAATCATTAACCTACTTTCACATATGTATTTTATATATTTGTACATGATGCTCATAAGAGAAAATGAAACAAT
>NC_051396.1:19659644-19664644 GCF_015228065.2 Penaeus monodon | reverse complement strand
AAATACTAAAAGAGATAAAAGCTATTAAAAACAAGTTCATAAGAATGTCTCGGTATTAGATTATAAAAAAAAACAAATAAAAACGAGAAAATCATATAAAGTAAAACAAAACTAGAAAACTGACAGGCAGCGACCAGTCATCCAGCATGGGCAGCCATAGCGGGGGAGTGGAGAGGACGAGATGCAGCTTACAAGGCCACCTTACACTTTCATCACTTACTCTTTGCACTTCCGCCACAACACTCCTTTTCACAGTTTTCTACAGATCACTTTCTACTAACGACTTTAACCTACCTGACATAGGCTGGACTGTACTGTCCCCCAATGACCCACAAAAGCCGACCCTGCAGTTCCCACAAAAAGGCGCCAGTTATACGACTCTTTCACATCATAGATACTAATTCGCTCTTGGAAACAGTCACCCCCAACGTGAACGCAAAACATAGCACGTCCCGATGGCGCCGATGACCCTCACACTTCTTACACATTCTAGACATTCTTCTCACAAACAACGTTCTTGACATAAGGAACACTAAGGTTGTGCCAGAAAAAAAAGCGGGTCACGAACATATTTCCACCAGCCTAGCATACAATGTCAGAAACAACTCTAAACACTTCATTAAGTTCTTCAAGTCGACAAGACGGCAATCAAAGCCACTGGACCAGATCAAATCCCTGCCTTTATCCTGAAGTTCTGCGCCCCTGCCCTTGCTCCTATCCCACTACCTATGTTCACCCAATCACTCACCTCGAGCATCCTACCTGTAGACTAGCTTTGTGTCATCCCCTTTTTCAAGACACACAGAACCGACTAAGCATCGCCCCATCTCCCTACCATCGATCGGTTTGCAAAATTTACGAATACAAACACACCATGAACCATCCTTGCAAACTCACGACATTTTTTCGGGCCAAACGATTATGTGAGACACATCTAATCAAATCCATCATGACATTGCCCGACAATTAGGCAGACGTGACACGAAACAAGATGTCGACAGTCCTTTATTTCGAACAGTTAACACTGAAGACGACTGCAGACACATTCCTCCAACATGACATAGACGCCCTTGCACAGTGGGAAAGAACATGGCAAATGACGTTCAGAAGAGACAAATGCTTTGGAGTACACCTCGCTAACAATCCCCCGGTTACCATACACATTGAGTTTAGACATCGAACACATCGCTTACAACACACTTGTGCACCCAGTACTTGGGTAGCGTGCGGCTGCATGGGACCCCTACGCCAAGCACATGAAGAAGCTCGAGCAGGTCAACACTAGAGCAACCAGATTTAGTATACGCAATTACACTGAATACTTGGTCAAAAAAAAAAAAAGTTAAACATAGTCATGCTCGAGACACGAAGACAAGAACACAGACGTACGTTATGTAAAAGATCACAAACAATCTTATTGATAAGTAGGAATACCTGCAAGCAGCACACACACAAAACACACGAAACTCGCATATTAGTAAGTTCCTCATCACAGTCTGTTATCACAAACTTACGAAAAATTGCTAACGATACGTCGTTAGTTATGAGAGAAGCTCACATCATCTCAGTTATCTCCTTTCCCAGCAAGGAAAAGGAATGTTAAACTTTCATTTGTCTGTCAGCTATTTGCAATGAGTGGATGTCAACAAAACCATAACGCTATGATGGTCACAGTATTGCATTTCATGACAAAAATCGTACTTTTTTCCCAACCAAACCACTTTTAAATATCTGAATAAATGTATATACAAATATATATATATATATATATATGTATATATATGTATATATATGTATATATATATATATATATATATATATATATATATATATATATATATATACATGTATATATATGTATATATATATATACAATATATATATATATATATATATATATATATATATATATATATATATATATATATTATATATATAACAATTAGACATAAAAACAATGATAAAATAACAAATAAATTCGTGTGTAATATATATTCTACCAAGCACACTATACCGTGTGTTTAGAGGGATTACAGATTTGTAAAACTACCATATATGGGTAAACTAAGCTTTGAAATAAGAAAACAACTAAAATCTCTCCTCCAGAATAATTACCCCCAAATTAAGTTCACTTTTGTTTTTAGCAACACTAACACTATCAATAATTTTTTGAAACATCCTAGGAGTTGCCAATCTGATTATGTTCAAATGTGGTATATTTATTTACCTGTCCTAGCTGTCAAGCAAGGTACGTGGGGTCAACGTCACGGTGGTTACGTCACCGCATAGCAGAACATAAAGGCAAGTCCTTTCGTACGGGCCCTCCCCCTGAGTAAACCATCATTCTCAGCCATAAGAGAGCACTCCTTGCAACACTCACACCCTTTTTTCCCAACACAGATTTTCACATACTAACGTCCCTCTCCTCTCGCCAGGACCTCATCATTTCAGAATTTTTGGGTTTATTAAAAAGATGTCTCCTGAGCTAAATAACACCTCCACAGCAACTCCCTTTTTCACCCTTTGACCCGCTTACAAACCCGAAATTGGTCAGTTTGCTTACCCTCGTTGTAATAATGTTTTAATTTTTTGTTTTAAAATTTGGTTTGTAATTTTATATATATTGGCCTTTTATCGTCTTTTGAATTGGGTCTTTGGTTTTATGTACAATTGTTTTGCCCTTACGTTCATCCTCATTAATATATATATATATTATTTTATATATAATATATATATATTATATATATATTTTATATTATATATATACAATATAAAATTATACATATCTTCTTCTTTAACGGTAGGTTCATGTCTGAGCCGCCGTGGTCACAGCATGATATTAATTGTAGTTTTCATTTTGGGTGATGCTTTTGGAGTGAGTACGTGGTAGGGTCCCCAGTTCCTTTCCACGGAGAGTGCCGGTGTTACCTTTTAGGTAATCCCTTCTCTCTATTTTATCCGGGCTCGGGACCAGCACTGACTTGGGCCCGGCTTGGCCACCCAGTTGGGTAGGTAGGCAATCGAGGGGAAGTTCCTTTGCCCAAGGGAACAACGCGCCGGCCGGTGACTCGAACCCTCGAACTCAGATTGCCGTTTGTGACAGTCTTGAGTCCGATGCTCTAACCATTCGCCACCGCGGCCTTGACGATCATGGGCTTCCATGATTTTTTTTTGGCAATTTAGAGCGGTGGTTTGCCATTGCCTTCCGCCCGGGGTTTTTATTTGAGTCCACCTCTCTATTTATCCGGCACTGACTTGGGCTGCTTGGCCACCCCCGTGGCTAGGCAGGCAATCGAGGAGAAGTTCCTTTCCCAAGGGAAACAACGCGCCAGCCGGTGACTCGAACCCTCGAACTCAGATTGCCGTCGTGACAGTCTTGAATCCGACGTTCTAACCATTCGGCCACCGCGGCCCCATATATGTATATATATACATAGTTACAAATATATATACATATATATACATATATACACATATATACATATATATACATATATATACATATATATACATATATATACATATATATAATAGACATACATTATAAAAATATATATGTTTATATATAATATATATATATATATATATATATATATACATATATATACGTATATATACATATATATATTAATAATATATATATATATATATATATATATATATATTTACATACATATATATATATATATATTATATATATAATATATATGTATGTATGTATATACATACCCGAGGCTTAACCTCAGGCGTGCTTTCCGGGTAGGCGCTTGGAACATCCGGTCCCTGTGGCAGGATGAGCGGTTACCTCTACTACTGGTCGGGCCACAGCGATTGTCACCACCATCTCCAGCCGACTTCAGCCCTCGGTAGTTGAGGTGACACCGGCTGATGAACTTATCATGGCATTGAGACTGAAGCATGCTTTTGGCTTCATGTCTCTTATTGCTGTATACACCCCTACCGATGTATGTAAAATTGATGTGAAAGAGGCGTTCTACGCAAAACTCGCATCTGTGGCAGACAATTGTCCCCGCCGAGTTCTGTGGCACTGACCATAGATTGGTTGTGGTTACCCTGCAGGTCCACTTCAAAACTCCCCGTCCCTCCAGTGGCCACCCTAAGGTGTTTCACCTGGACAGACTAAGGGAGAGGAGTGTGCCTGTGGGTTCACCATGGCAGTCTCTGACCGATTCTCGATAACCTGACGGACCCAGTTGCTCTATGGGAGCTCTTCAAGGGCATAACACTCGAAGCAGCTCAGGTGTCCACTGGCGTACGCCCGAGGGCAAGGCAGAATTACATCTCCCTGGAGACATTAGAGGCCACTGAAGCGTGTCGCAGGGCTCGGCTGAATGGTAATCAAGTCTTCCGTCGCTCCATGGTGCATAGGGCTCGAACACTGCTGAGAAGGAAAAGTTCCTCAGGAATTTTGCTGAGGAGGTTGAAGGCCATTTCTTGGTAAATGACCTTCGCCCTGCCTACCAACCCCTGAGAAAACTGAACTCTAAGCCCTCCTCACAGATGACTGCAGTCTGATCAGCGGATGGACAGATCATCTCAGATCATGTTGGGGTTCATGAACGTTGGGCTGAGTCTTTTGAACAGTTGTATCAGGTAGACCCTCCAACAGTTAGCTTGGATGTAAGCGATGTCACAGTGCCTGTGCCAGGCCCACGCATCAGCGAGGAACCTCCTACCCTAACAGAGGTTAGGATGGCGATTTCCAAGCTGAAGAGTGGGAAAACTGCAGGCATATGTGAAATCCCTGCTGAACTCCCAAAGGCTGGGGGTGAACCTATGGCTCGGGGCCTGCATACAGTCCTGACTGCCATCTGGCAGTCTGGTACCATTCCCCCTGACCTGCTGAGGGGCGTGGCCATCCCTCTCTGGAAGGGGAAAGGGGATCGTTGGGATTGTAGCAACTACCGTGGCATTACACTGCTCAGCATACCAGGCAAAGTTCTCGCCCACATTCTTCTGAAACGGATCCACAACAACCT
>NC_051396.1:19649644-19652144 GCF_015228065.2 Penaeus monodon | reverse complement strand
TCAGTGTTAACTGTTCGAAATAAAGGACTGTCGACATCTTGTTTCGTGTCACGTCTGCCTAATTGTCGGGCAATGTCATGATGGATTTGATTAGATGTGTCTCACATAATCGTTTGGCCCGAAAAAATGTCGTGAGTTTGCAAGGATGGTTCATGGTGTGTTTGTATTCGTAAATTTTGCAAACCGATCGATGGTAGGGAGATGGGGCGATGCTTAGTCGGTTCTGTGTGTCTTGAAAAAGGGGATGACACAAAGCTAGTCTACAGGTAGGATGCTCGAGGTGAGTGATTGGGTGAACATAGGTAGTGGGATAGGAGCAAGGGCAGGGGCGCAGAACTTCAGGATAAAGGCAGGGATTTGATCTGGTCCAGTGGCTTTGATTGCCGTCTTGTCGACTTGAAGAACTTAATGAAGTGTTTAGAGTTGTTTCTGACATTGTATGCTAGGCTGGTGGAAATATGTTCGTGACCCGCTTTTTTTTCTGGCACAACCTTAGTGTTCCTTATGTCAAGAACGTTGTTTGTGAGAAGAATGTCTAGAATGTGTAAGAAGTGTGAGGGTCATCGGCGCCATCGGGACGTGCTATGTTTTGCGTTCACGTTGGGGGTGACTGTTTCCAAGAGCGAATTAGTATCTATGATGTGAAAGAGTCGTATAACTGGCGCCTTTTTGTGGGAACTGCAGGGTCGGCTTTTGTGGGTCATTGGGGGACAGTACAGTCCAGCCTATGTCAGGTAGGTTAAAGTCGTTAGTAGAAAGTGATCTGTAGAAAACTGTGAAAAGGAGTGTTGTGGCGGAAGTGCAAAGAGTAAGTGATGAAAGTGTAAGGTGGCCTTGTAAGCTGCATCTCGTCCTCTCCACTCCCCCGCTATGGCTGCCCATGCTGGATGACTGGTCGCTGCCTGTCAGTTTTCTAGTTTTGTTTTACTTTATATGATTTTCTCGTTTTTATTTGTTTTTATTGTTTTATCTTATTTTTCTCCTTTTAATCTGGTTTTCTGTAATTGTTTGATTTATAATCTAATACCGAGACATTCTTATGAACTTGTTTTTAATAGCTTTTATCTCTTTTAGTATTTTAAACATTCTGTAAACTTTTAAAGCTTCGGTTTTACTTCATTTTTATTTTGAGTTTTAGGGGAAACGTTTTATATATTCGTTTAATCTTTCTGTTAAGCACATTGCATTTCTTTTTCTGTAATTTTTATTTTTATGCTTTTCATTTTACTTTTACCCATTTTTATTTGTATGTTTTAAGTATATTTGTTTAATGGAAATAGTTTTTAAAAGTCAGCGAGTGTTTTACGTCCAATCCTCGGTCATAACAACCGGCATGGTTGCCATATTCTAAGCGAACAACGAGAGGCGATCACAGAAGATAATAAGCTAAATACTGACGTACCTGACACTCTTTGTTTAAGAGCTGGAGTGATCAACATTTTTATGAATAATCTTAACGTCTTGGTTTAATAATGATCTTGGCTGGATTTTTTCCTTTTACTTGTAAGAAGTTTGGGAGATTTTTCCATTCTATTATTCTTGTCTAGCTCCCCAAACCCCGGGGTTTTATGCTGCCGTATTTATTTTTCTTGGTTCGGGATTTCTTTTTAAGCCTTCAGCTGTGACGCCAGTTTTGCGGGTACGTCTTTGTTTTAGTAGTAAGGCCCTTTCCAGCCAGACTCTCACTTTGGAGGCCCCTCTCCTTTATTTTTTTGTATGCGGCAGTTTGAGCTATTTCACATGCCTTCAGCATGTTCTTTTTATAATACATTTTTTTGGTAAATTTTAGTTTTTTCTAGGGTTTCAGGCTGGACACCAGAAAGATTATCACGCTGAACAAACCCATATACTTATTTAAATTTCCTCCCCATGCTACCCCCAAGGGAATTCGAATCGACAGGAGTTAACGAGGTGCTTTGCCCTGTACCCCTCGCCAGCATCAAGGGAGGGCAAGAGTTCTGCAAATGACTTGATGAACTGGGACGGGACCCCTGGTTTAACGGCGATCACACTACAAAAGAAAAAGGAAAGGGGGTGGAGGGAAGAGTAGGGTAAGGCACAGGATGGAGGGGGAAGGTAAGAAGTATGGAATGAATAGGGGTCGAGAGTCAAGAGAATATGTTGGAGGAAGGGCTGTCTATGCCATGCGAATGGAGTGAACAAAAGGGCCACCGGGTAGTGTGATAAAAGATGCGAAAAACGTTTCGAGAAAAATTTGGGGGCCGCATCCGTTTGCAGATCCACGTAACGCTATTTCTAACCAGTCCAGCGTTTACTTTGCAGCTGGCATGATCGGATTTCTCACAACGACATCGCAAAGAATGACCCTGTGTCCCCATTTGCAAATCATGCATGGGGACTTAGGCTTAAGGTCCAGGGTTAATATTAGAGCCAGTTTCACCACAAAGAAGCAGCAGAGGTAAGATGGTGTATCTAAGGTGTCTCTCCACTCTCTCTCTCTCTCTCTCTCTCTCTCTCTCTCTCCCCTCTCTCTCTCTCT
>NC_051396.1:19639644-19642144 GCF_015228065.2 Penaeus monodon | reverse complement strand
ATATATATGTATATATACATATATATTCATATATATGTTTAGACACTCACTGCAATTACCTTCGAAGGCCTCGAGCAATACACTTGAAATACATAGCTGGTGTTTTGTACATTCTGTATATTCGATACTAATGTTTTTGTGTGTGTTTGTGTGTGTGTTTTTTGTGCGTGTGTGTTTGTGTGTGTGGTGGGGTGTGTGTGTGTGTGTGTGTGTGTGTGTGTGTGTGTGTGTTTTGTGTGTGTGTGTGTGTGTGTGTTTTGGGTGGGGTGTGGTGTGTGTGGTGTGTGTTTGTGTGTTTTGTGTGTGTGTGTGGTTGGATAAACTTTTATATATATTTTATCTATAAAATATATATTATTATAATATAATAAAAATATTATATATATAAATAAATAAAAAAATTTATATATATATATATATATTATATTATATATTATATTACCCAAAAACACACACACACACACACAACACACACCCACACAAACACACACACAAACACCACCACGCAACACTATATCAAATATACAGTATGTACAACCCAGCTATGTATTTCAAGTGTATTGCTCGAGGCCTTCCAAGGTAATTGAGGTGAGTTCGTCCGGGCGAGTGAACCTATAAAAAAATATTAAGACTATCTACGGGACATCTTTACAAGGGTTTTTCCATTGTAAAGATATCTTGAAAAAATATTCTGAATAGATAAAGGTAACGATTTGAACTTTGTTTCATTTATTTGAAATTGCAAAAAAAAACATCATGAGCAGAGTCATGTAATAAAAAAAAAAAAAGATAAAAAATAAAATAAGTAAAACAAATAAAATGATTAAACACATAAAATTTGAAAAGAGGTTAGCTTACATAATCTGTAAAACTATGCAGGTCTCAGATAAAAACGAGTGAAAAAAAATAGGGAATTTAACTTCTTTTGCAGATATCTGGAAAGATTAATATGCATCTGTATGAATAGATATTATTATCATACAGATATAAAAATAGTTATGATTGGAAACTCTTTTTCTTATAGTAATAGTACCCTTTATTATTATTACCATTATTATCTTTATTATCATTATTATTGCTATTGTTATTATTATTATCATTATTATTTTATTATTATTTATTATAATTATTATTATTTTATTATTTTTATTTTTTTTATTATTATTATTATTATTATTATTATTATTATTATTATTATTATTATTATCATTCTGTACCTCTATTATATAACCTTACAGGCTCAAGTACCAGAGAAAGGGCTGTGTACCTTGATTTATTGATACAATTCAGTCAATTAGATAAATAAATGCCCGTGATAACTGGAATGATCCAGACGTCAGATTCGGAGCTCATTCGTGGTGGAGACGATAACATGCAATACCTTATGCAACTTCCATTTTTACATGTGAAGAACAGTGTATGTAATAAGAATAAAAAATATTTTCACTGAATCTGAGAAATACATTTGCAAGTCACTGTAGTAACACGTCTTAGCATACTTTGAATGTACCGGTGGGCCTTTTACTTGATTTCTGTTTTTTTTTTTTATGCCATACCTAAATCAATCGTTCAATTTGTTACATTCTACTTCTGTGTGTGGTGTGTGTGTGTGTGTGTGTGTGTGTGTGTGTGTGTGTGTGTGTGTGTGTGTGTGTATGTGTGTGTGTGTGTGTGTGTGTGTGTGTGTGTGTGTGTACTTATATGTATGTATGCATGCATGTTTGTGCGTGTGTAAGCAAAATTATATATCTATGTAAGCATGTTTTTGCCTATGTATACAGTACGAATTATGAAAGGAGAAAGGGGGAAGACGGAGATAAAGAGGAGAGGGGAAGGAGAGAGAGAGAGAGAGAGAGAGAGAGAGAGAGAGAGAGAGAGAGAGAGAGAAGCTCAAGTGGAGATACCACCTGTGTCCTTTTATGACACTAAAGGAAAAAAAACAAAAAAAACAGAAGACATGAATTGTAATGTGTTATTGGGATGTCTCTACGCAACAGAAGATAGATTCTTTTTTTTTGTACCTTTCAACACGTTCGCCTGTGATTGCATCATTGCTGAATATTGCAACATTTGCCTGCAATTTTCCCCACGCATGATATTGGCATCGAGTTTCAAGGTCTATCAATATTGTCATCTGATTTTCATTGTGGTATTTGGTTTTTAGATTTAAGTTCATGAAAAAGCATTATTTAAATCGGAAAATGTTTGTATTAACAAATAATCTTTAGATGTTACAGATATTATAATCACTACATGTTACATACACATATACACACGTGCCAACAAACAAGCTTTAGATGTTATTGATATTATAATCAGTACGTGTTACATACACATATACACACATACTAACACCCTTACACACATACACACACAAACAAACGCACACATGCACACACATGTACAGAGAGAGAGAGAGACAGAGAGAGAGAGAGAGGAGAGAGAGAGAGAGAGGAGAGAGGAGAGAGAGAGAGAGAGAGAGAGAGGGGAAGAGAGAGAT
>NC_051396.1:19613049-19615549 GCF_015228065.2 Penaeus monodon | reverse complement strand
TTTTCGTTTTTTTTCTTGTCATTTTTTATATTTCTTTTCTTTAATTCTTGTCTCTTATTTTTTTCCTTTCTGGAATTCTTGTCTGTTTTTCTTTTCCTTTCTTTAATCTTTGTGTGTTTTTCTTTTTCCTTTCTTTTTCTTTTTCGTTTTCTTCCACTTCGTTGTTAATTAATTTTGTTTTTGTCTTGTTTCCTGCGCCTCTCATCCCCTCCTTTTCATTTCCTTTTCATCTCCTCTTCATTTTTTCTTCTCCTTCCCGAAAGAAAATGTGAGGCTTATTTTCTCCTTTGTCTTCCTCCTCCTTACTTTTATATTTTTATCGCTTCTCCCTCTTCATATTCCTTCTTGACTTTTTCTTTTTGCTCATTATCATCATTAGTATTTACTATTGATATTACAATTGATAATAATAATAATAATATTATTATCATTATTATTATTATTATTATTATTATCATTATTATCATTATCATTATCATTTTTATATGATTATTATTATTATTTTCATTATTATCATTATTATTATTATTATTATTATTATTATCATTATAATTATTATTATTATAATTATTATTATTATTATTAATAATATTATATCATCGTCATCATCATCATTCTCTTTTCTATTATCTTTTCAGTTTTTTCTCTTTGCACTCACCCCCTTCCTCAACAATAATTTCATTATATTATATTGATTTTTCTAACCCGTCAAAATGGTGTTTAATTCTAATTGCTTTTCTTCTCTTTATTTCATTAGTCGTCGAGATTTTTTTTTTTTCTTTTGTCTGTTTGTTTGTTTACTTATTTTGTTATTTATTCTTCTTTTGCATCCTCACTTTTTTATTCGAAACTATCTTTATCCCTACCTTTATCTTTTTTTACGTATTTCTTACAACTATTAATGTATATATATATATATATATATATATATATATATATATATATATATATATATATATATTTTTTTTTTTTTTTTTTTTTTTTTTTTTTTTTTTTTACTACTTCTAAAATTGATATCAACATTACTGGCAATCTTTATAGTCTTAAATACGTTATGATTTTTTTTTTTTTTTTGCGTAGAGGGAATCTGTAAAATATTTATGCAGGAACAAAGCTCTTTTTGATTATCACACACACACACAGAGTGAGAGATAGGTAGATAGATAGATAGATAGATAGATAGAGAGAGAGAGAGAGAGAGAGAGAGAGAGAGAGAGAGAGAGAGAGAGAGAGAGAGAGAGAGAGAGAGAGAGAGAGAGAGAGAGAGAGAGAGAGAGAGAGAGAATGAGGAGATAGAGATAGAGATAGATAGATAGACATATAAATAGATAGATAGATAGATAGATAGATAGATAGACATAGAGAGAGAAAGAGATGGAATAAAAGAGAGAGAATGACAGAGAGAGAGAGAGAGAAAGAGAAAGAAACAGAGAAAGACAGACAGACGGACAAACGATAGAGAGATGGAATAAAAGAGGAGAATGAGAGAGAGAGAGAGAGAGAGAGAGAGAGAGAGAGAGAGAGAGAGAGAGAGAGAGAGAGAGAGAGAGAGAGAGAGAGAGAGAGAGAGAGAGAGAGAGAGAGAGAGAGAGAGAGAGAGAGAGAGAGAGAGAGAGAGAGACAAAGAAAGACAGACAGACAGACAAACAGACAAACAGAGAGAGAGACTGATATCTGAAATCCATTAGAAAATTACACTGCAGTATGCTGTCATATGTAGTATAGCGTATTATACACAATCCTGGATTATACCGTAAGCATTCACAATGGTATTAATATTCTGTAATATTTACTGTCTTGTCTAGAAATAACTTTTTTTTTAAGGGGGGGGGCTGTTAACCGAAAAATAAGGTTCATGTATTAAGCATATTATTGCATAGACATTAATTACTGAAATGACATGTATGAAAGGATTCTGTGCATATATATTAATAATTGAAATGCCAATAATTGATTCTGACTTGCGTGGAATCGGAATGATCTGCCTCGATGTAATTAGTGGATTCAATTAGTACCAGACTATCGCCTGCCAGCGACGGCTATTCTGAGCGGCTCCCACTTCCGTCGGGTTCTCTCTATATCTAATTATGTATTTCTCTGTGTCTATCTGTCTCTTTCTATGTATGCTAATCTCTCTCTCTTTCTCTCTGATCTGTCAGTACCATTTACTGTCTCTCTCCCTCTCTCTTTCTCTCTTTCTCTTTCTCTTTCTCTCTCTCTCTCTCTCTCTCTCTTTCACTCTCTCTCTCTCTCTCTCTCTCTCTCTCTCTCTCTCTCTCTCTCTCTCTGTATCTATCTATATATATATATATATATATATATATATATATATATATATATATATATATATATATACATATATCTGTCTGTCTATCTATCCATCTTACTCTCTCGCTTGATTTCCCTCCTTCCTTCTGACTCGTCCTCACTCTCGCCATTACATCGCCTCTCATTCCTCCTTCATTGCCATTACGTCCCTCCGTCTCTCCCTTCCTCCTTC
>NC_051396.1:19598049-19610549 GCF_015228065.2 Penaeus monodon | reverse complement strand
CACACACACACACACACGTGCGTATGTACTGACATATAGATAAATAAACAGATAGATAAATGCATAGCAAAAATATCAAACTTATCCAGTGAAATAAGATCGTGTAAAATTATTTATATATAAGGAATTATTTTAGCGTGTGCGCAACACTCCATTGAAATGAAATTAATTAGCTGAGATGCTCTTGTCAGTAAGGAACATGAATATTAAATACCTGTGCCAATAATTAAACGGATCAAAAGTTTTCGATGTTGGGGAACATGTTATCAACGTGCAATATTTGGGTTGGTTATGTAAATATAGAACATAACAGAAATAGTTTTTGTTGCGATTCCGCCGATTAGTAACTTAATAATCATGATGTTCGTAGTTTTTTTTCCAATTACATGTTAGATTGTACGTGTATTTGTCACTCTCCCTCCCGGCTTTAACAAAGGTAACGATGGGGAGAGCTTCATAATGAATTATAGATATTTAAATTCCTTTGTTTCTTCTTCCTATAGAGTTGTAGCCAGTCCCATAAGTAGAATGCCCTCCTTCCTCTTCTCTTTCAATTCATGACAAAGGCAAGGGCATGAGGTGAGATCAAAGTACCAAGAGAGGATACTCGTACCAGCATACAAGCCTACTTTTGACCCAAAGTACCAACTATATTCATCAGGCATCACCGTCTTGGTGATTTTGTCTAAAGAATTGTCAAAATATTTTTTTTTTACAGTCAGATCTTTGAATATCTTTTTGTATTCAGATATTGCTTTCATTTGATAGCGATCGTTCACAATGCACATTGCAATAGTAGCGTCTGCATTGCACAAAGATATATATGGGGTACTTTGTAATTATTATGCTATAATTATGACTGAAATACTAATGTTCATTTACCATCGAAACTGCACCAAGTCAGCCAATAACAGTTAAAAACAATTATCCCTCATCTCAGCAACTGTAACAGAGGTAAAGATTGTACAGGAAGCATCGAATCAATTTGCAGTATTGACAATCAAATCCAAGGGCCTTCAAAATAATAATATCATTGGACCTGTTTACAAAGCCATTTCTTCCTTGGCTGTGATAGTGAAATGCTGCAAAGTGCTAGTCTAGAAAGCGTGAGATTGACCTTAAGGCACTGAACTATCAGGCAAAAGTCGTCCAAGGTAATGAAGGATTTTGAACAGGGTGAGAGCCATCTCCGACAACAAAATATCTATCCTCACCATGGAATGATCAGCCTTTGGGGCTAAAGCTTGTTGAATTCCTGAACTAAGGAACTATACGGAGTTGGAGGAGGTGTCGTCTTTCTCTTAACCAGTAGTCGCTAAGAGTTACCCTAAAATACGTCTCAGTGAGTGAATGAAGAACGGAGATAAGTCATCGTGTATTCAAGGGCGTACTGTAAAAAGAATAGTAGAGCTAATAAAATAAATAAATAAAATAAAATAAAAGATAAAAAAAAAAAAATAGATGGAGTGCTGCTACTCCAGGTAATAATGTCAGTAAGAGTGAGGATAATGATAATTGTAATGACAAGTATGATATTCATAACAATGGTAATGATAGTTATACTGACAACAAACGGGTAGTAATAACGGCACACACACAAAAAAATGACAGTAATGCTACTGTTACTAAGATAATACCATTAATGATGAGGACTGTAATAATGACCACAGCCAAAGATTAATTCAAGCTTATAGAGACAAAGTGCGATTAAACATTATTTACAGATTTTTTTTTTTTTTCATTATGCTTATTACAGATCATATTTCATGATATTGTACCTGGGGTAACAATACTTTTTTAAAATAACTATTGCCAGAATGATTATCTTCATTCTTGATTTTTTTTATTAATTGCACTGATATTAATAGCAGTTAACTATTACGAGTAGCTCTATGAACACAATAAATATTTTTTAAAATTTCTTTCATTTTTCTTCGTACTTAAGGTCTAATATTCACAATACTTCAGATTATGTGCAGTCAACCTAGCATTACGCCAAAGCCTTGTCAACATCGAAGAGAATATGATTTATAAACATGACGTGATCAAAGGCATTGAATAATTTATTTGAATTCGCTATTCCTGAAAAAGTTTCTGGCATGCCCGACTGATTTCAAGGATTTTGAAGATGAGTGTTAAAATGAATATGAAGAAGAAAGAAACATTAACATGTTTGGTATATCTAACTTAATATCAGAGGGCCTAATCCAGGCATGGGGATTTTCAGGATTCTGTATACATGTAGGCTACACACGGACGCCTGGCTGTATTGTTGCAGTCTCTCTCTCTCTCTCTCTCTCTCTCTCTCACTCTCTCTCTCTCTCTCTCTCTCTCTCTCTCTCTCTCTCTCTCTCTCTCTCTCTCTTTCTCACACACACACACACACACACACACACACACACACACACACACACACACACACACACACACACACACACACACACACACACACACTCACGCACACGAGGTCACAGACAGATACTCATACAAATGTATACAATTGCACACGCACCTGCCTATTCGTACACACACCCTGAGACCTCGGGGGAGCAAACAGCAGAGCATGTACATCCTATGCCCTCGATCGCAAAGCAAACAAAGAGCGAGACCGAGCGAAACCGAGTGTGGCTGAGTCAATATATACAACTTGTCGACCGTTGCAGCGACAGAGGGAGGGAAGCTTCTGCGCCGCGTCCGCTGTCGTCAACGGACCTTGGCGATGCAGTTCGGGGAAAAGGGAGGGGGTTGAGTGGGAGGGCGAAAGGGGCCAGGATTGAGGTTGGAAGTGGGGTGGGTGGATTACGGTTGTGTTGTGTTAAGGGGTTGAAAGGGCGCGCTAGGTAGTGTTGGAAAGGGAAAGGATTTCTTGTCGTTGTGTGTCTGTCACTCTATATTTCTGCCTTTTCTCTGTTTTGACTCTCTTGTTGTCCTTCTCTCTCTCTCTCTCTCTCTCTCTCTCTCTCTCTCTCTCTCTCTCTCTCTCTCTCTCTCTCTTTCTCTCTTTCTCTTTCATTCACGAGCAAGCACTGACTGATGGTTGGAATCCTAAACCAACATACACAAACACAGACTATCATACATCTACATTTACAATTACAGACCTATTGATGAGGTAACGAGAGACTGGACGTTTCCACTGCAGAATGTGCGTGAGTGCATGAATGGGTCTTGTTCACGTGTCCAGCGGTGTCTCCGCGTCATCTTTCAGTAATGGCGAAATATATTCCAGTAATAATATATACCATTCCATATCGTGTATATATTAATGTGATAATAACCTGTAAGTAAATAGAAACTGCAGGATGCATATTATGTACTAAACAGCTTATAAAAGACATGAGGTAACTGTTAACCTATATTCTATAACAATATGATACGTGTCTCGCTGCTCTGGGAGGAGCGACTCACGAATGGGAAGTATATGACAAAATACTCATACAGAAACATGTTTCAAAGTGTCTTGGCACAGAGACACTGATATACGGTGAAAGGTGTATGAACAGTTATTGTGTGAGATAATGAAGTCCTGTTGGTTATATTCACCAACAAAAACTATCATTTGTCATCAAATAAGGCAAACCTACTAATTTAAATTTCAGGGAACCCATACAAACTTAACAATCAGTAATAAAAAGCACATCACAATACTACTCTGTAAACTAATCCTGTTGAATCAAAATCTGCATTGAATTCCACCAGTCGAATCAAGTGCCAATATAGATAAATAATTCACCAAATGCGATTTTTTTTAGACACACCTGCTAACTCCTACTATGCAATTCGGGACAACGAGCCTGAACTTGAATCAACTTGAACTTGTGTTTATATTATCAAAAATCGATCGATTTCCCCTCTTTTCTTTTTTTTTTTACAAAGCTCACTTTAAAAGAGAAAAGATAAATAGATAGAAAAACAGACGGACATATAAATAGATAGATAGATGGACAGTTATACAGACTGATAGAGGGGGACGGAGGAAAAAAAAAAAAAAAAAAAAAAAAAAAACACCAACGAGACAAATAAGCAGCCATAGAACGCAAGGGAGAAACAGGCAATATATATACAGAAATCGCTGAGAGTTAAATTAAAAACAGAGACACAAACAATAGACACACACACACATACACACGGGGACAGACAAGCAGATAGTCACACACACACACACACACACACACACACACACACACACACACACACACACACACACACACACACACACACACACACACACACACACACACACACACACACACACACACACAACACACAAACACAGGCAGACAGACAGACAGACATACAAACAGACAGACAGACAGACAGCCCGAAGCAGCGATACCGCGTCCGTGATGAGCGCCTGGGAGCAGTCTATTGGATTTAGATTCACTATACGCCCACTCCCTTCTCTCGCAATACACGCTAAGCCTACCGTTTGATGCTAAATTAGAGTTGACACTGTCAGAGCGAAGGAGAAAGAGTTGTGTTTGATATGCTGAAGGACAGGAGACGAGTGCTTGTTAATCCGCTCGTAGAAGGGTTTATTATTCTGTTGTTTTTTATATTTGTTTTATTTGTTTCTTCCTAAATATACCTTTTCATTTTTTATCTGTATAGTATCTACTTGAAATAGAATCATACATCATACACTACACGGATAGAAACACATGCACATTATTCTATATCTATTCATCAATCTATATATCTATCTATCTGTTTATCTACCTATCTGTCTGTCTGTCTATCTGACCTCATGGGTAGCTGCTAGTAAATTGATAGTTGTTTGATAAATCAAGCTTAGAATTGTTCAAGTAACTAGATCAGCTTATAGAGTTGTAAATAAACGAATATATATATATATATATATATATATATATATATATATATATATATATATATATATATATATATATATATATATATATATATATATATATATATATATGTATATGTATATATATATATATATATATATATATATATATATATATATATATACACACATATATATATGTATATACATACATACATGGACACTATCAAAACTGAAGATGGACTTGTTTTATGTGATGGAAAAGAAGTCAAAGATAGATGGAATCAATATTGTTCCAACTTATACAAAAAGAATAAAGATCTAACAACAACATTAATTAGACTCAATGACAGCGAGGATGAACCACCGCCACTGCTGGACGAAGTTATAAAAGCCATAAAAGAAGTAAAGAATAACAAGAGCCCCGGAATAGATGAAATAACAGCAGAACTAATTAAGAATGCTGGCGAAAGTGTTGAATACTTCTTCTACAAACTCTGTACAAAAATATGGAATTAAAGAAAATGGTCAGAAGACTGGGTAAAATCAGTCTTTACTCCCAATGCAACAATAATAGGACAATTGCCTTAATAAGTCACAGCAGCAAAATTTTGTTGAAAATTATTGCTGAAAGAATGAAGTTGAAGTTAAGAGAGGAAATTGCAGACGAACAAGCGGGTTTTCGCCCTGGAAAAGGTACCAGAAACCAGATTCTAAATTTAAAATTGATCATAGAGAAAAACAGAGAACATCAAAAAGACCTATACCTGTGTTTCATCGATTATGTGAAAGCTTTTGATACTGTTGATCACGATATCCTCTGGAATAACATGTACGATATGAAGTTTCCAAAACACATCATCCAATTAATAAAAGCCTTGTATGACCAACAACAAGCAGCTGTAAGAACCACTATGGGTTAACAGAATGGTTCGAAGTCAAACAAGGAGTACGACAGGGTTGCATTCTGTCTCCGCACCTCTTTAATATATATTCTGAAACAATTATGAGAGGTGCTCTAGAGAATTTTGAAGGAACTGTGGATGTTGGAGGATACAAAATATCAAATCTGAGGTACGCCGATAATATAGTTTTGATTGCCAGCAGTATCACTGAACTACAACAACTACTAGATAAAGTTAGAGAAGCAAGCGAAAAGGCTGGCTTGTTTCTTAATGCCAAGAAGACTAAGATCATGAAGATTCAAAGATAACCGGCAATGAACAATGATGAACATGTTACAATCAATGGAATGATTGTGGAAAATGTGAAAGAGTTCACTTATCTTGGAGCTGTTTTAACTAATACATATGATGATTCACCGGAGATAAAAAGAAGAATTACCATTGCCAAAAGCGCCACAATTGCTCTCAATAACATCTGGAAAGACCGAAGCATTACCTTACGGACAAAGCTGAGGTTATTGAACTCATTAGTTTTCCCAATTGCATCATATGGTTCTGAGTGTTGGGTGTTGAAGTAGATAGACAAGAAAAAGATCAATAGTTTTGAAATGTGGTGTTACAGACGAGTACTGCGTATTAGCTGGACAGAGAAGAAGACGAATGATGAAGTGCTGAGAAAAATAAATTGTAAAGACCGACTGTTGGACATCTTGAACAAGAGGAAATTAAAGTTTATTGGTCATGTAATGAGAAGTAAAAGTATTGAGAAAAACTTGCTGACAGGGATGGTGATGCATACACACATATATAATATATATATATATATATATATATATATATATATATATATATATATATATATATATATATACATGCATACACATAAATATATATATATATATATATATATATATATAATATATATATATATATATATATATATATATATATATATATATATAATATATATATATATATATATAGTTATAATGCTTATATGATGTGTGAGTAACAGTATCAGATATAATTATTCGAGATATAGCAACTAGTCTAATGTTAATATAATGTATTTATTTATCTGTAAAAAAATACATAATAGGCAAGTTTATATATTTATATATTTTTTTTTTTTTTTTTTTTTACTTTTTTTTTAACACGTAATGAGGAAGGGAGAAATCGAACGGCTTGTCATTCAGTAAAATCTGAGAAAAAAAAAATGCAGACAAGATTGGCATACATGATTGAGTTGGAGAACAGCTGTAATATGAGAAAGAACCATACTGTTCGAAAATTATGGCAGCCAATAGTAACTATATATTACTATCTGATTAGAAAAATATAGGATTTATTATTTTTTCATATATGCGTATTTATAGATATGTATATATACATAAACATATTATAAATAAATATATATATATATATATATATATATATATATATATATATATATATATATATATTTGTTTATGTAAGTGTAAATCCTGCTGAAATTCTACAGCTATCGAACGTAAACTGAATGCATTGAACAATGTAAATCCACAACGGCAGCACTTACTGGCCATTTCCATTGCTTCCGGTTTGTGTTCAAGGGCGCGGATCCATAGAGTCAGTTTTTTAGTTATTCAATAGAAGTCCAATGTGCTTTGTTGCTTTCGTGTGACACAAGAGAGCAATTTTACTTCCCTAAAGGATACGATGCGGAAATCTCATGTTTTCATGCGATAGACTTTGTAAACGTCTTTGTCTGATTCATGGGACTGATATTGTTGAATCTGCTGTGGGTTTTTTTTACAGTTCTGGTGTTGCCTTCGGAATGCTGCAGTTGTTGTTGTTGCAGTCTTTTATTATGTGTTATAATTTTTTTGTTGTTGCTATCATAATCATGATTATTGTTATTACTATGTACTTATCAATCTATTATCATTATCTTTGTTATTACTCTTATTATTAACTTTTTTTTCATTATTCTGATTGTCATAATTATTATTATTACATTTTTACTGTATTGTTATATTTATAATACTTTCAATTATCATCGCCATCATCACAATTTTTACAGAACAGACCATTTAATTACGTTCGGCACCTCTTGTCTTTCAAAGCGAAACCTCAGTACCGTAATATCTAGTTAATCGTATTACTATTTATTTTCAGAACTGAGCACAATTGCGATACTCAACTATTTCGTTATGATATTTCTCTCATCAAGCAAGAGGCTTAATTATTGTTGTCAAAATGCGAGACCATCAGGGTACAACTGCACTGCATCGCAACTTTTCTCACCGAGATTATCTGCAACACATAATGAATAGTAATAAACTTTAGATGAGTAGTAATAAATTTCCTTGTTGCCATTGCTTTATCAGCCCTTCTTTTATTATCTGACCCTTTATCTCTCTTGGTTTAGCTGTATCGTTGTATCTTTCAGTATCACGCATAACAGGCGGTACAATGACCGTATTTGCGAACACGTTTGTATGCTTCCCTCTACTTTTCCTAATATATATATATATATATATATATATATATATATATATATATATATATATATATATATATAATATATATATATATATATATATATATATATATATATATATATATATATATATATATATATATATATATATATATATATATATATACATATATATAATTTATCTATTGTTCGTCTATCCACTCTGCTAAAATTGTATTTCTTAGATAATGGTGAGTCTTTCAAATAACATCTACAAAGATTAAATTTAGGTTCATGGTCTATGAACACCTCTGTAAAGAGCAAGAGTCCAGTGGTACGTGAACTGAAGGCGACCCCACGAAATCTACTCCAGTGAACCTATCTAAACCGATTTCGAATGTATTCATTTCGATGAAAATGATTTCCGTGCAGCATTTGTATGGTTTCTTTTTTCGGAAAGTTAACAATTCATGATACAGAAGCGCTGTTGGATGAATGACCCACAAAGGGGTCGATAAGTCAATTCGGAAACTAAGTTGATTGATAGGGATTTATGTAAGCAAACAAACACACTCTCCCTCCTCTCTCTCTCTCTCTCTCTCTCTCTCTCTCTCTCTCTCTCTCTCTCTCTCTCTCTGCTTATCTCATAGCTCGTCTACTCTCACTCCATCAGCTCTCTATCATCTCTCTTCCTAGTGTAGTAGATGAGCTCGGTACTACTTCAGATCCATCAGCTATTAATGCAAAAGCTCCATTCCATGTTGCTCTCAGATTGCTTAATCTCACTGATGGACTAATACGTTAACTACTTCAAAAGATCTAGAAGGATATTACTGAGATGATAAAAGAGTTTTATCATTTGGAGAAATTACAGCACATACAGAAGCTCGCTGACCCATACACGTAAGTGTTCATACACCCACCCCGTTCACAACACCCAGCTGCACATATCATATGTATAAATAAATAAATACACACACACACACACATACATACACACACACACACACACACACACACACACACACACACATGGTCACAGCATGATACTTAATTGTAGTTTTTCATGTTGTGATGCTCTTGGAGTGAGTGTTAGGGTCCCCACTTCCTTTCCACGGAGAGTGCCGGTGTTACCTTTAAGGTAATAATTCTCTCTATTTTATCCGGGCTTGGGACCAGCACCAACATGGGCTGGCTTGCCCACCCAGTGGCTAGGTAGGCAATCGAGGTGAAGTTCCTTGGCCAAGGGAACAACGTGCCGGCCGGTGACTCGAACCCTCGAACTCGGATTGCCGTCGTGGCAGTCTTGAGTCCGATACTCTAACCACTCGACCACCGCGGCCTATATATATATGCACATACATACATATATATATGCACAGATATACTTATACAAATATACATTACTTATACATACATCTAAACGCAAACACACACACACACACACACACACACACACACACACACACACACACACACACACACACACACACACACAAACACACATACACACACACAGATACACACACATACACACACACACACACTCACACACACTCACACACACACACAGATACACACACATACACACACACACACACACTGTGGGCTTTTGCAACAAAGTCTGTGATTGGCTGAATGTATATAACCAATAAGTCTATAGGTATTTATATCTAAAACTACGTAAACCACCTGATCTTTCGTTTTCTTAAGATAAGTAATAACAAAACATTTAATATTAGTTAGTGTTGACTTAGTAGTGGTATATTTTTCAAATGCGTTTTCTTGGAATTGTATGTTTATCAAAATGGAAATATCTATGGAGGTGAGGCGGCATATTTTTTAAGATGAAAATGCTCCATGCTTTAAATACCTACGAATGGCTGGTGAAAAAAAGCAAAATCGCTGATACTTTTGTTATTACTTGTCGTAGCTGCACCATCTAATAGCGGCTAATCGACCTATTGAGGTGACTTTTTTCGCTAGAAACAAACACTGATTCATTAAACAGAATACATGCTACATTAAAGCCTTCATTATATAAAATTAACAGAATGCAAAACCA
Source organism: Penaeus monodon (assembly GCF_015228065.2). Lineage (NCBI taxonomy): Eukaryota > Metazoa > Arthropoda > Malacostraca > Decapoda > Penaeidae > Penaeus > Penaeus monodon. The sequence goes on along the minus strand of NC_051396.1, from coordinate 19,600,311 downwards.
CAGTGAGGCTACAGTGACTATATAGATACTGTGTGTGTAGGTGCGTGTGTGTATGTAGTTCTCTGGAAATGCTAAGTTAGTTACGAAAGTGTGTATAATCCGTTTTGATTAATATGAATCCCCTATATCTTGTGCTGAAATCTAATCATAGTTTTCGTTATTATTATTCCATGCGTCTTGGTGTCTCCATGAGGAGACGCATCCACATTCGATCAGTTGAGCGAGAAAATACTTGATGGGTGGTTCTAAGGATGGTGAATATCGAAAGGCCAAGGACAGACCCCCAATATATGTGCTGTACATCCAGTATCTTAAAAGGTAAATATTGTTCATTCTGTTGAAATGGGAATTTCATCTCGCTCTCTACTCTTAGTTGTATATGCATCCCCCGCCCCCGTATTTATGCACGTCTGCCTACATTATATGCATGGATGTAGATGAAACTAGCATACCAAACCGTTATTGCAAGTTCAAAGCTTTGATACACAATCTTTATAATATAAATACTATTTATCGGTGTGTAAAAAAATAATTAAACACCTGCATATTCACCCGGAAAGAGGAACCATCTAGAAACTAAAAAGCACGAAATCATATAATCTATTTAATTTATAATATATTTTATGTTCTTCTTCGCGGCTAAAGAAGATATGTCCAATGGTATATGTTGTCATAATGTCAACCAACACCTTTTTCATGATGGATGCAAGGCAAACTGAAATTACAAGAAGAGGCGCATAACTGGGTTGAGGGAAGGTGATTTCTCTCCCATTGAAATATCTAGAGAGCTGGACATCTCCCGGTTGATGGTATACCGATGAATAAGGTGGGAGGAGAAGGGCACCCAGAATGACCGCACTTATTCAGGCCATCGAAGGTCAGGACGCTCCTTCATCTAAAATTCATAGAGCTAAAATTCATATATAGACCTAAAGTTCCCTTCAACAAGCTGATCGGTGAAGAAAACGGCTATGTGTATAGAGGATCCATCAGTATGTGGGCAGCGCACGGTAAGCTCCATTGCTGGATTAGAGATAATGAGTGTAAACATTATTAAACCTTTTCAGTTTGTTAATTAAATAATTTAGTTCAAATAGTGATACAAATATATGATTATACATAATAGTATAATAATGCCCTAGACCCGTTCTGATTCTCTATCATTATTTACTTTTCAGATATGATAGACAAAATAACAGTGAGGAGTGGCCTGGTGACCTGTAACATGTGGGAGTGGATCTTCTATGATATAAGTAAACACACCGAAACAGGGGAGATTCAATTTCGACAAATATATTGAACTGTTACAAGAAATGTTCCTCCCATCAGTATGCTACTATTCCTTGACCCTTACGAAGGCTCTAACAGAGCACATAGGGCACAGTGAACATATGACAATATGCCACAGCCATGTTGATCTTAAGATTTTTGGCAACCGATGATATATCACAGCATGTTCTACTTGTATATGGATAAAACGGAGAGAATGAACTCCCATTTTTAATACAGCAAGCGTGTTATAGATAAATTTCTCGTTGAAAGTTACAGTAAATAAGTAATCTTTAAGGGCTAAAAATGATATCTTCTTTCTTCTTTTAACGGTAGGTTCATGTCTGAGCCGCCGTGGTCACAGCATGATACTTAATTGTAGTTTTTCATGTTGTGATGCTCTTGGAGTGAGTACGTGGTAGGGTCCCCAGTTCCTTTCCACGGAGAGTGCCGGTGTTACCTTTTTAGGTAATAATTCTCTCTATTTTATCCGGGCTTGGGACCAGCACTGACTTGGGCTGGCTTGCCCAACCAGTGGCTTGGTAGGCAATCGAGGTGAAGATCCTTGCCCAAGGGAACAACGCGCCGGCCGGTGACTCGAACCCTCGAATTCAGATTGCCGTCGTGACAGTCTTGAGTCCGACGCTCTAACCACTCGGTCACCGCGGCCTTGACGATCATGGGCTCCCATGATTTTTTCTTAGCAATTTAGAGCGGTGGTTTGCCATTGCCTTCCGCCCGGTGTTTTTATCGAGTCACCATCTCTATTTACCCGGCACTGACTTATAACAGGGAAGGATGGAGGTTTGTTGGCCTTTAAAAAAGCTGAACCCCGGACACATATCATTATATATTGTAAACATTCATGTTTGTTGTTGCTGTTGTTATTTGTCAAAAAATTCTCTTTTTCTTTACCTAATAACTTGCAAGAGAAATTGCAAGACTAGTAAAGGCAGAGACATATGACGATATGGATGTATATTTCTCATGCTG
>NC_051396.1:19567828-19570449 GCF_015228065.2 Penaeus monodon | reverse complement strand
GCGTGCGTGTGTGTGCGTGTGCGTGTGTGTGTGCGTGTATGTCTCCATCCTCTGTCTGTCTTATCAATCCCGAAAGTACCCTTTGAGAAATGAGCGTACATGATAGATAAATATTTCTCTTTTCAAAAAACAAAATTAGTTCAGTCATGACATCAAGAACGGCCTCAAAAATACAGAGCTATTCTTATGGTTGTTTATTTTCATCTAATAATGTTTTGTGTTCATTATTTCTAGTCTGATGATGGCGATGTAATTCTTCGAAACGTTATGTAATAATAAATATATTCACCACAGCCCTGGTTTTACGTTCCATTCTGACACACACACACACACACACACCACACACACACACACACACACACACACACACACACACACACACACACACACACACACACACATATATATAATATACTTGTCCTGGGTAACACAATAAACTGCACCCTGGGGTTCCCTTGAACAAGGATAGCACCCTATTAGCTCCCTATGCCAGGGTTGCGGTGAAGCTGTCGGCAGCAGGGCAGTGGATATCTGGTGAAAACACCTTCGGTTCTACTGATTACTGGTTTCACCAAACAATATGTCTGGCGTATAGCAATGTAACTGTTTCGAAGCGGCAGAGATAGTTCCTCCTAGTTAGATGGAGACTGCGAGTTGAGAAGGAGCCTGGGAGATTCCACTCAACTTTTCTTTTCTCCTGACAAAACTCTACACCAATGATTAAATACAGAAATGATAATTCATACCACATCGCCCGTCGCGTGGGTTATCAAGGGGCGCGTTGATCAGTGGGCAACCAGGCTGACAATGTTAAATATGCATCTGGAAGACAAAGAAAACATGTCCAATTAAGAAACACATTAAAAATCGGAACGTGAAAGAGATGGGTAAATTGCATACTGTCTGTAACGAAATAGATAGATACAACATTCAAATACTAGGAATCAGTGAGACCAATTGGAAAAGTAATGGAAGTTTCAAAACTAAAGAAAACAAGACAGTTCTTTTTTCTGGAAAAGAAGAAGGAAATTATAATCACGGAGTTGCTATGATTCTCACGAAAAAAACTGCAAATGCACTAATTGGGTACAGCCCAATAAATGATCGCATTTTAAAAGTCAGAATACAAGCAAAACCTCATAACATTAGTAATATACAATGCTACGCACCAACTGACATTGCAAGTGATGAAGAAATGGAAAATTTTATAACATTCTCCAAGAAACTTTAGACACAATACCTAACAGAGATGTAAAAGCAATCATGGGAGACCCTAACGCCAAAGTAGGCAAAAATGATCTAAAACATGACACCTATGGACAATTAGCCCTTGGAGATATAAATGAAAGAGGTGAAGATTTTATTGAATTTTGTAGTATAAATAATCTAGTTATAGCCAACACATTGTTCCAACACCACCCAAGACACTTGTACACGTGTCTTTCACCAGACAAAAGAACACGCAACCAAATTGACTACATTGTGTTGAACCAGAAATGGAAAAGTTGTATAAAAAATACCAAGACAAGACCTGGTGCCGACTGCAACAGTGACCACTAACTACTAACTATCGACTTTGAAATAAGACTCAAAAAGATGGAGCGTCCAACACCACCCCTAAAGCTCGACTACAAAACTCTCGATAATAATTACAGAATTACAGTGTCAACCAAATTTGAAATAATCAATGTGAAGATGATAAAACACCAAATGAGTTGTGGGAAGAAGGAAAAGAACTCTTGCTGAGCGCTGCTTAAGAAACTATCGCCCAAAAGAAAAAGACAAATTCCCCCTGGATATCTGAAGAAACACTAAGTGAAATTGAAACAAGAAGATGCCCAAAATCAAAGGGTATCAATGATATAGTTGAAGAAGTAATTTACAAAAAATAAAATACAAAAATTCAAAGATTATTTCGACGAGATCAGGAAAAAATATTTAAATGAACATTGCCAAAGAACTGAAAACTGTTCTATCAATAAGACAACTAAAGAACTCTACCAAGGAGTACAAAACAGTACACGAAAATTTAAACCTACAATAGACACTATCAAAACTGAAGATGGACTTGTTTTATGTGATGGAAAAGAAGTCAAAGATAGATGGAATCAATATTGTTCCAACCTATACAAAAAGAATAAAGATCTAACAACAACATTAATTAGACTCAACAACAGCGAAGATGAACCACCGCCACTGCTAGACGAAGTTATAAAAGCCATAAAAGAATTAAAAATAACAAGAGCTCGGGAATAGATGAAATAACAGCAGAACTAATTAAGAATGCTGTCGAAAGTGTTGAAAACTTCTACAAACTTTCTACGAAAATTTGGAATGAAGGAAGATGGCCAGAAGACTGGGTAAAACTAGTCTTTACTCCCATACCTAAAAAAGGTAACGCACTCTAATGCAACAATAACAGGACAATTGCATTAATAAGTCACAGCAGCAAAAATTTTTTGAAAATTATTGCTGAAAGAATGAAGTTAAAGTTAAGAGAAGAAACTGCAAACGAACAAGCAGGTTTTCGTCCTGGAAAAGGTACCAGAAACCAAATTCTAAATCTGAAATTGATCATAGAGAAAAACAGAGAACATCAGAAAGACCTATACCTGTGTTTC
>NC_051396.1:19551874-19554374 GCF_015228065.2 Penaeus monodon | reverse complement strand
ACATCGTCCGGCCAAAGTCCAAGTGTCCGAGACCTTAATATTCCTAGTGTTGCTCCGCACTGACTTTGGCTGTAGCTCTGCCCATTTCCAGTCCCAGACAATGTTGAAAAGTGTGGGGTGGCAAGGACACAGCCTTGCCTCACCCAATGAATAACAGGAAGGAAGTTCGACATACCCCCACACACTTTACAGCACTTCAGTACCAGTATAGAGGCTTGCTATCAGGCCACATAATCTGTTCGGAATTCCCCTGAGCCTCGTGATCTCCCATAGCGATTCTCCCGATGCACCGAGTCAGCGCCTTCTTGAGGTTGATGTAGTCTGCAAGCAACCCAGACCCACGACCAAACTCAACGACGGCGTTCCACAATTACCGAGCGCTAGTATACGGTCTATTGTGGAGTGCCAGATTAATCCAGACCTGCTCCGGTCTCGTGGTTGCCTCAGTCAGGTGGTTGCGGACCCGTTTCAGAGAATGTTAGCGAGAACCTTGCCTGGATGCTGAGGCAGTGTAATGCCACGGTAGTTGCTACAGTCCCATCGATCCCGCTTCCCCTTCCAGAGAGGGATGGACCACGCCCCCCTCAGCAGTTCAGGGGGATATGGTACAGAATGCCCAAATGCCGTCAGGACGGTATGCATGGCCCCGGAGCCATAGGTTCACCGCCCAGCCTTTAGTCGTTCATCAGGGATATCACATATGCCTGCAGCTTTCCCACTCTTCACCTTGGAAATCGCCAGACCTACCTCTTTAGGGTAGAATGTTTCCCTCGCTGATGGGTGGGTCCGTCACAGGCACTGAGACATCGCTTGCATCCAAGCTAACTATTGAGGATCCACCTTGTACAACTTGTTCAAAATACTCAGCCCAACGTTCACGAACCCCAACATGATCAGAGGGCTGAATGATCCTTCCATCCGCTGATCGACTGCATCATCTGTGAGAGGGCTTAGGGTTCGTTTTCTCCAGGGCTTGTAGGAAGGAGGGCGAATGTCATTTACCAAGAAATGGCCTTCGACCTCTCAGCCAGATTCCTGATGAACGGGTTCCTTGTCACTTCTCAGCAGTGTCCCGCTCCTACGCACCATGGAACCGACCAAGACTGGATTCCCATTTTTAGCCGAGCCTTGCGACACGCTTCAGTGGCCTCTAGTCTCCAGGAGATGGTATTCTTGCCGTTGTCCTTGGGCGTACGCCAATGGACTCCTGAGCTCTTCGCGTGGTTACGCGCTGAAGGACTCCCAACGGAGCAACTGGATCCGTCAGGTTGCTGGTTTCTGAGAATCGGTCAGAGACTGCCGTGGCGACCCCACGGGCACACTCCTCCTCCCTTAGTCTGTCCAAGTGAAACACCTTAGGGTGGCCACTGGAGGGACGGGGAGTTACGAAGTGGACCCGCAGGGTAGCCACAAGCAGCCTATGGTCGGTGCCACAGAACTCAGCACTCCGGTAAACCCTGCAGTGCGAGGATCCGTCCATCGCGTGCTGACAGGATGGTGGTCGATCTCCTTGGCCCTGTACCCGTATCCCTGTAACAAGTCCAGCGATGCGCAGTTGGAGCGCTGGTACCAGGAGCCAGAGATCCTCATTTATCTGGGACCTAGCAAAGTCCGGAGAAGGAGGCTATTCTCGCTGCTGTATCGCTCCGAGCCATGGGGGCCGCCAGACTCTCGTAGCCAGCTCGGTCACAGCCGGATACCGCATTGAAGTCGCCCAGAACAATGCGAAATGTCTCGCCGGGGGCAATCTTCTGCCACAGATGCGAGTTTTTGGGCGTAGAACGCCTCTTTCACATCGGTTTTATGTACATCGGTAGGAGCGTATACAGCAATAAGAACATGAAGCCAAAAGCATGCTTCATCTCATGCCATGATACGCTCATCACCGGTGTCCACCTCGACTACCGCAGGCTGAAGTCGACTGGAGATGGCTCTGGCTTTACAACCCTGGAGGTGGTGACCAGCGCTGGCGGCCCGACCAGTAGTAGGTTGTAACCACCCACACTGATCGGTCCGCTACCAAGGTCTTCTCACCTCTGAGAGGGCAGCCACCTCAACTACCAGTCCGCTTCAATTCCGCGATAGCAGAGGTAACCGCTCATCCGCCGCAAGGACGCGGATGTTTCCAAGCGCCTACCCGGAAAGCCACGCCTGAGTTAAGCATCGGGTGGTCACTCCGGGTGAACGCCCCCTCTGCCGCCCCCACCAACACAGCCCCAGAAATAAGGGGGTCGCGCTGTGGGACCGCCTTCCACCTGTGGGGTTGCCCGAGGTCTTTCCCCCACAATCTCATGGTGGGTTGGCGCCTGCCGGGGCGCAGGCGGGACGAGTAACTCCTCGCTCCAATCCTGCAACCCCGACATTTTCCCTCCCCAGCTGGACCCACAGCCACCTCCTTAACTTGCTGGGTGGAGGGACAACAACCCTCCCCCCAGCATCCATTTTTCCAAAGGCGTTGCCAGAGGTCATTCTGGGGGGAGGAGGACTGGCAAGGCCCACC
>NC_051396.1:19481874-19499374 GCF_015228065.2 Penaeus monodon | reverse complement strand
AGAATGTAAATGTATATATATAATCTATAATATATATAATATATATATATAATATATATCTATATATATATATATCATCTATATATATATATCTATATATATATATGAATTCAAACCGTAATGGTGAGAAAATACAGAGAGGCCTGAACTAACTGGCTGGGTGAAGCCTCATAAAGGAACCGGCAAAAGAAGGAATTCGGTGGAATCAGAATGCATGTAATGGGTCACACAAACAGGCCGGGAAATAGAGGAATAAGTGGAAAGAGATAATGGTATAATACACGAAACTGAAAACGAGAGACTTCAAAGAGATTCTGATACATTTCCGCAAAGTGAAACAGCCGCATCTGTTAATAGATCTCAGCTATATTAATGCGTATTTTACTCCTCTGCCTCACTTACGAACTAACTTACAATTACTAAATTAAATTTTTTCTTATTATGCTTCGCTGTTGATCTTTAGGATTCTTAAATGTTCCGAATGAAAAATACATGAGAGAAAAATGCAGCAATGGAGTTTGTTCAGAGCACCATTTCGAAATTCCATTTTTGTCCGTAGACGTGCTGATATTTCTGATTATAAAGTGCCACCCCAATTATTTTTGTCTATACAAATACTGATGTCGCTTGTGTTTTGTGAAATTTGTCATTGCTCTGTTTTATTTCAGTCATCGGGATATAATGTCATTTATAACTGCATCATTACTCCATTATCATTATTATAAAACAACGCTTAATCACGCTTAATCTCATGATTGCCAATAATGTTACTCATATAATATTATACTCATATTTATATGACACTAATGTAATTTGATAAAAATCTGTAATGAATTACACTTATGTGACCACGATGAAATAACGAGGGATTCAGCAGCACGCAGCATCACACACGAATCTCAAGTTCTAATTACAACTCCAACCAAGAAACAATTTCTGAATGATTCGAGCGGGGAAGGAGTGAGGTGAAATATTTCCACCAAACAACCTCGTCCATTGTATGCTGAAGAGACAGCATCGGTCGTACGTCTATGCATTGCACCGAATTGCAGGATCGTAACTCCACGTTCAAGCAATACTCTCATGCAAACATGCGGGTGTCAGCCTGCTTTGAATCGCGCTCTCATGGCTTTTGGCTATAAATGCTTTTCTTGTAAATACTTCAGCAAAATTACCGCAGCAAACATCAGTAATTTGCGATGATGATGAAGCAGTTGTTCTAATACTACTACTATTATGATATTCTATTTTTTATCCTATATTAATAGTAGTGTTATTATCATTATCCTTATTACTGTTATCATTATGTATATTGTTGTTATTATCATTATCATCATCATCATCATCATCATCATCATCATGCTCATCATCATCATCATCATCATCATCATCATCATCATCATCATCATCAGTATCATTATCATTATCATCATTATCATTATCATTATCATTATTATCATCATCATCATCATTATGTCATTAGTATTATTATTATTATTATTTTTTTTTTTTACTAATATTATTGATATTATTATTATATGTGTGATATTATTATTATCATCATCATATCACTAAAATCATCTTTATCATATATATATATATAGTATATATATATATATATATATATATATATATATATCTGCTATATGTATACATATATATATATATTATATATATATATATATATATATTATATATATACTATATATATATATTATATACATATATATATCTATACTATAGAGATATATATATATATATATTAATATATATATATATATCATCATCATCATCATCAAGGGGCTAACGCCGACGGGGTCGCATGGCCGCATCCACCCTGTCGTTCCAGCCACGAGATCCCTCGAGCGAGTCTCCAGGCAGGCACACGGCCCATCTCTAGTGTCCTCACGACAGGGTCTAGTCGAGCTGCCCAAGCCATTATCTCCTAGACGTCCCACCGGTCTCCTCCACCAGGGTTGTCTCGCAGAGAGACACCTGTTGGGCAGGGTCGTCCATAGGGAGGTCGAGCTAGTGTGGCCATATAGCCTGAGTTGCGATCCCCCGGATTATGCAAGTAAGACACGGTCCCATGCCAGTCTCACGGTGTAACCGAACGGTTGGAGACACTGGGTCCCTGCCAACTGTAACCCCATGATACGGCGAAGGGACTTGTTAGCAAAGGCTCAGGGCGAGACTCCAAGGCACTGGATAGCGTCCAGGTTTTTCGCTTCCATAAGCAAAACTGGAAGTATCAAGCCTTGAAGACACGCAGCTTGGTCCTTCTGCATATACCGACATTTCCAAACGCTCTTGTTGATCGAGTTCATGGCTCCTTTTGCCAGACAAGCCGTCCTACTGACTTTTCCTGGTCTGACAACCCAGAGATATGGACTACGCTACCAAGGTATGTAAAACTTTCTGGACTTCAACTTCCCCCCCCCTCGCCCCGCAAGCATGTATCGACTGAACGGTTCGCCCTAACAGGCCCCCAAAGAGTCCTGAATCTTGGTCTTGGTCCAGGAGACATCTAGCCTAGGGGCTTCGCCTCATTGCTAAAATGCATCAAGCAGCCGCACAAGTGACTCCAAGGACTCAGATAGGTGGCAACATCGTCGGCAAAGTCAAGGTCCCGAGACCTTCATATTGCCTATGTTGCTCCGCACTAGGGGGGGGGAAAAAACTTTGTGCTAGTACTCTGCCCATTTCCAGTCCATAAAGTGTTTTGAAAAGTGTGGGTGCAAGACCAGCCTTGCCTCACCCCTGAATTACAGGAAGAGTTAGACATACCCCCACCACACTTTAAACAGCACTTTCAGTACCAGTATAGAGGATTGCTATCAGCCAATAGTCTGTGTCGGAATTCCCCCTGAGCCTCAGGATCTCCCATAGCGATTCCCGATGCACCGGGAGTCCAAACGGCCTTCTTGAGGTCGATGTAGCTGCAAGCACCCCCGACCAAACTCACGACCCCCGGGCGGGGGGTTTTTTTTTTTTGTTTGTTTTTTTTGTTTTTTCCACCATTACTCGAAGCGCTAGGATATCGGTCGTATTGTGGACTTGCACCAGGAGTAAAATCCAGACTGCTCCCGTCTCTTCTTGGTGGCCTCAGTAGGTGGTTGCGGATCCTGGTCCAGAAGAATGTGAGCGTAGAACCTTGCCTGGTATGCTGAGCCAAGTGTAATGCAACGGTAGTTGCTACAGTCCCATCGATCCCTTTCCCCTTACCAGAGAGGGATGACCAGGCCCCTCAGCAGGTCAGGGGGATGGTACCAGACTGCCAACATGGCAGTCATGACTGTATCAGGCCCCGACCATAGGTTCACCCCCCAAGCCTTTAGCAGTTCAGCAGGGATATCACATATGCCTGCAGCTTCCCACTCTTCAGCTTGGAATCGCCAGCCTAATACACTCTGTTAGGGGTAGAGTTTCCTCGCTGATGGGTGGGTCCGGACAGGGCACTGGGGGGGGGGGGGGGGGGGGACATCGCTTGCATCCTCATCTAACTGTTGGAGGATCCAACTGGTAACAACTGTTCAAAATTAATCACCTAACGTTCACGAACCCCAACATGATCTGAGATGAAACCGTCAGCTACAGCTATCGGACTGAGTCATCTGTGAGGAGGGCCTTAGGGTTCAGTTTTTCTCAGGCTTGGGTAGGCATGGCGAAGGTCCTTTACCAAGAATGGCCTTCGAACCTCCTCAGCAAGATTTCCTGTGAACTGTTCCTTGTCCCTTCTCGAGCAGTGTCCCGAGCCCTACGCACCATGGAAACACTCAAGACGTGATTCCCCATTTAGCAGCCTTGCGACACGCTTCAGTGCCTCTAATGTCCTCCAGGGAGATGGTATTCTGCCTTGTCCTTGGCGTACCCAATGGACTCCTAGCTTGCTTCGAGTGTTTACGCGACGCGCTTAAGGACTCCCACAGAGCAAACTGGATTCCGTCAGGTTCTGGTTTCTGAGAGGTCGTTCAGGACTGGCCGTGCGGAACCCTGCACGGGCCCACACTCCTCCCTCCCTTAGTCTGTCCAAGTTGAAACACCTAGGGTGCCAACTGAGGACGGGGAGTTTGAGTGGACCCGCAGGGTAGCCACAAGCACCTAGGTCGGTGCCACAGAACTCAGCACTCCGGTAAACCCTACGGTTTTCTGGAGGATCCTCCCATCGCGTGCTCACAAGGATGTGGTCGACTCTCCTTGGCCACTGTAGCCGTAGATCGCTGTACCAAGTCCCAGCGATGCGAGTTGGAGCGCTGGTACAGGAGCCAGAGATCCTCATCTTCTGGGACCTTAGCAAAGTCCCGGAGAAGGGGCCTATTCTTCGCTGCTGGATCAGCTCCCGAGCCATGGGGGCCGACAGAACACCTCGTGCCAGCTCGGTCCAGCCCGGATACCGCATTGAAGTCCGCCTCAAACAATTCGAATGTTCTCCGCCGGGGGCAATCGTCTGGCCAGAGATGCGAGTTTGGCGGTAGAACGCCTCTTTCACCATGGTTTTTATGTACATCGGTAAGGAGGGCGTATAACAGCAAAAGAGACCATGAAGCCCAAAAGCATGCTTCAGTCTCAAATGTGCATGATACTTCATTTCAACGGTGTCACCTCGACTACCGCAGCTGAAGTCGACTGGAGATGGCTATGGCTACAACCCCGGAGGTGGGTGACCATCGCGGCGGCCCCGACCAGTAGTAGGTGTAACCACCCACCACTGATCGTGCCGCTACCATGTCTTCTCACCTCTGAGAGGGGCAGCCACCTCGAACTCCCAGTCGCTCAATTCCCGCGATAGCGAGGTACCGCTCATCCTGGCCTGCCGCAAGGCACCGATGTTCCAAGAGCCTACCCGGAAAGCACGCCTGAGGTTAAGGCCTCGGGTGGTCACTCCGGTGTCACTGCCACCTCTGCCGCTCCCACCAACACAGCCCCAGATAAAGTGGGGCGGCAGGCTGTGGGACGGCCTATCCACTGTGGGGTTCCCGAGGCTTTCCCCCACAGCTTCATTGTGGGTTGGCGCCTGCCGGGGCGCAGGCCGGGAGCGAGTAACTCCTCGCTCCAATCCTCACACCCGACATTTGCCCCTCCCAGCGGGACCCATAGAGCCCGCCTTACTTGCTGGTTGGAGGGACAACACCCCTCCCCCAGCATTTTCCCTTTAACAAGACGTTGGCACAGAGGGTCATTGCTGGGGGGAGGGAGGACTGCACTGGCCCACCTCCCCCGAGCCGCCCCTTTCCCCCGGGTGGCTCGGGGGCAGGAGTTTTTGTGTATATATATAATACATATATACATATATACATATATACATATATATCTATATATATATGTATAAATATACATATATATATATTATATACATATATATATATATATATTATATATATATACTATATATATATATATACATATATATATAGATATATATCTCATAATATTAATATATAGGTATTATATATATATATATACTATATATATATATATATATAGATACCATAGTTATGCCTATATATATATATATATATATATATATATATATATATATATATATATATTACATATATGCATATTATATATCTAAGAATATCATTATAAACTATGCATATATATGATATCTTAGTATATAATAGTATTATTATAACTTATATATAGTTTATAAGTATACTATGATCCTACTATATTATAATATATATATATAATATGATATTATATATGATATGATATATATCTCTACATTATATATAGATATATATACCTTATATATCTAAGTCACTATCTACTACTGACATATACTAGTATTAACTATATATCTATATAATTCATATATTATACTATAACTACATTAGATTCCGTATCTACCAGTAATATATATATATAATATCTAGTAATAATGTATATACATATATATGATATAATCTATGTAGTAATATATATATTATACTTATAATATATATATGGTATATCTTGAATATATATAGTATACATATTTTTATTTATATATATTATGTATAATATATATTATATATATGATTATATATATAATATCATAATATATTTATATGTAATAACTATTATAGTATATATATCTTATATTATAGTATATATATATATAGTTAATATATATATATACCATATATATATATAAAAGAAAATATTAGGAATATATATATACTTCTATATATATCAATTATGCATAATATATATATACTCTATATATATATTATACATAAATTATGTATATATATACTATATATATGTAGCATAGTATGTATATATATATATATATATATATAAATATATATATATCTATATTATATAATATATAGATATATATATAGTATATATATGTTACTGTTATATCCGTCTATTCATCAATGGTCGGCTAACGCCGACGGGGGCATTGACGCGTATCCACCTTTCGGCTTTCAGAGGACCTAGCCGCGGCTGGGTCCTCTCATAGGTCATAGATCTCCGAGGCAAGGCTCTCGGCAGAAATATCTAATTCTTCGCAACTAGCACCTGTCGACAGTATGGCCTAAGGCCATGACGCTCCTTAAGATCATACTGCGACAGGGCCCATTCCTGCGGCACCCAGGATTGTCTCGAAAGAGACAACCTGATGTCAGGGTCATCCACAGGGTAAGGCGAGCTAGGTCCTATAAAGCGCTGATTTGGCTGATCCCGGATTATGAAAGTATAGGGCAGGCTCGCTCATGCTAGTCTCACTGTTGTAGCCGTTGGTTGGTACACATGGCGCCTGTCTGACTGTACCTGCGATCTGGCGGAAGAGACTTGTTTACAGAAGTATTAAGACGAGACTCTTATAAGGCTGACATTGAGTAGCTAACCAGGTTTGGCTTCCATAGAAACATCAAACTGGCTAGTATCAAGGAGTGAGCGCTGAGCATCTTCTGAAATTGCTCTTGTTGATTGAGTTCATGGGGGGGGTTGCCTGCTGGCCAGGCGTCAATCCATCCAACTTGACATTGCTGATCTGACATCTGTTCTTTAGAGATATTATGACTAAACACTGCAAGGAATTCAAAGCTCTTCTGTGACTTCAACTTCCTTCACCCGGGCTAAGCATGGATCAACTGAACGAGTTGCGCGCCTAACTGTGCCTCGGCAGGTCCTTGAACTCTTGTTCATTTAGGTCGCAGGAGGTGTTTGCAATGCGCCAATGCTTTGGCCTTGCAGTATGCTAAATAAAATAAATATAAAACGCCAAAATCAGTGATGATCTCAGGGACTCAGTATAGGATAGCAACATCATTGGCAAATCAAGGTATTAGGACCAGTAATGATTATTGCCGCAGTATGTTCGCTACACGGTGACTTTGGTATACCTCTGCCGCACTATCGGCTGATCCACATGTTCAGGTGTGTAAAATGTTGCTGTAAAATAGGGCAAGAGGATTCATTTGATAGATTATTTGAAATTGTCTGGCGTGTCAACAGGCTTAAGTCATTAGGCAGGCGAACACTCCTGTTAGATTAGAAATATTAGAATCATTTAAAAAAAAAAAATTTAAAAATCTATGGCAGTAAATATCTTACAAATATACAATAAATATATTAAAAATCAAAGCATAAATTATTATTCTTCTGAAAAAGGCATATACAGTTGATTGCGCTAAATAGCTATTCGATAATAAAATTTTATTGAAATATTAGGCCTCCGTCTAAGGAAATATAAGGTCCTTCCTATGTCACAATCTCACCTCCAATACATTTTGCGAGTGTTTAATATGGGGTAGACAAGTACTATACGTCTTTTGGTGCTGGAATGTTGCACATCTTTCGGTGCACGTACATGTGGGCGACGATTAATGGGCTCTTGGTATCCTCACAAAGGGCTTGACTTTAGCATACATTGATCTATGAGTCGGTCTGAATGTGGCCCGATTCTTGCCTTCGTTTATACAACTTCGTACTTTTTCGGTTGGGATGGATGCTGGTCACTGTAGCCAACTGCCAATATGCATCTCTATCTCTCGGTGCAGTTATGTTTCCATGGAGGTTTATGGCCTTCCCTTGTTTCGGCGCCTCCATCTATCACGGAGACAACTTTATATGGGCTGGGTTTGGCAGGTCGGTGTGTAGGGGAGTAGGAGAACGAGCATCACAGGCTGAGTGCATCACCCTGCCTTGGCCTTCTGATCAGCTCACCGCCGGATGATAGCCCGACATGTGCTGGCACCCAACATAGTAGTTGCTTTTTTGTATGAACCTGCCCTCACCTACTGTATGTGATGAGTTTTAAAACTATTGATTTGCTTGCAAGGCACTACGAGAGTCACAATATATTACAATCAGATATGGTTCTATAGATCGTGCTATCTAGTCATCTTAATCATGCTGCAAGGATGGCATGTAACTAACGTGGTCTGCAGTCAAGATCGTAGGCTTCTAGAGAAGAGACTGCCAATATGCAGTCTTCTTCTGGGCTCACCTAGCTGGGCAAGATCGCCACACCTGTTTCAGATTTCGAACGGCATCTGTATATATTGGCAATCTGATCTCTTGTTACTGCTTAAAATGTGCTGAAGAAATCTCTCTCTGTCTTTCTGTCTCTAGAGCTGCTCTCGCCTTTCGCTCATTCCACCTAAATCCAGCTGCGACTTGATTAAGTCGTCTAGAGGGGGGAATGGGGATATTCCTAACAGCCAGGACCTTAGTGAGTACTTCAATTAAGATCTTCCCAAGATTCTTGCATTCTCCTACCATAGGGATCGGCTATCTCTCTAAGGGGGTTGAACGACAATGCTGGATATTTTGGTATGGAGATCCCCCCGGAATCTTTTGTTAGTCGTCGTGTAGTAAAATCAGGTGTCATGTAGTCCCGTGGTGTATAAAGTAGGTGGTTGCTCCACTCTCAGGGCATACAGGGACTCCCCGAGGTGAAGACCTGATAAGCCCTGGGCAGTACCGATTGTCTGAGAGGGCTTCATTATGAATCTGATTCCAACAATCCCGGAGAAGCAGTGGCGTATACGCATCAGAAGAATAGGCTCACTGTCGTATTTAACCATAATCAATGCTTACTACGAATAAGCTAATTCGTTATAAAGCCTGTATAAGAAGGCGTTGTTGCGGGTTCTGTGCACGCCCAAGATACAATGTGAGAAGAACTGCCAGCAAAATACTAAAGCGCTTTGTAGGCCTTCACTTTTAACTTGTTTGATGTGAGGCACCCAGTAGTCTTGAATTGCAAAAATTAGGACCCCTAAGTACTTCACCTCATTGTAGTATAATTGCAGTGGGTTTGCGCCTAATAGAGGAGTAGATGCAGATTTTTGGTTGTTTTTAACTTTCCTTCGTTTGTGGAATGTATAGCAATGGTCTTGCTGGAGAAAATTTGAACCTCATGATATGTTGCACCACTGTACAACCTGATTTAATTGCAGTTCTGCATGTGTCCTTGGCACATCCTGTAAGGCTTCCTGCGCCTCCTCGAGAGCAGTACTAGTGTATAAGTTCATCCCATGAGGATAATTAATGAGACCGCATACTTTTGAACACCCTTTGCAAGATAGTACATTTATGCTATGAGCTAAAACAGGGTCACACTTAAGACACTCCTTGTGCGGACTGTCCTTCGCTACTGATCTTCGCAGGTTAGAAAACTGTTTCGCTACCTGCGAACTCTAAATCTTCCTGTCAGCAAGGAAGCTTTGTATGAAGGTAGTAATGGCTGCCTCTTAAGAAGCCAGATGTCGTACAGCTTGCTGAGTATGCATTGTTCTTCCAAGTCAGTATCGTAGTGCCTTTTCAGGTCAAGAAGACGGGGGCTATCCATTTGACAGTCGCTGTCGGCGGAAAGGAATTCTGTATAGCAGTTTCCATCGTCACAAGTGGCATCGCTGTGGTGCGATCTCAATTTTCTCAAAGGCCGATATTTATATGGGGTTCTCAGGCTACGTTTCTCTTGGGGAGAGAAGGCAGTGCCATGTCAACCTGAAGTTTAACGCATTTTCTGCCATCAGCTTGCAGATGGCAGTCTGTGAGGGAATTGGTCTGTAATTTCCTGTGTGGAAGCATCTTTGCGCATGTTTTAGGAACAGGAATGAATTAATAGCTTCTCTCTCATGTGTATGGCAGCGTTGGCCCGTCGCCTATAGTATCATATTGAATAGGTCTACCGGATTCCTGGGCGTCTCTCTGGTATAGTGAGTATATCATCTTGGTATGCGGAATAGTTGTCACTTTCCTGGGAGCAGTCTTACAGGCAGTTGAGCTGCATATGCAGAGTCCATCTCGTCTTGCGCAAAAATGGCAAGTTTATATGGAAAGTTCTTCTGTTAATCCTTTACTGAGAGACAACACTGGGTGTTGTTCCTGTTTCGAGGAGTCCGGGAAGTAGTGGAGGATGCGAGGGCTAGTGTAAGATGCTACCTGAGGAGATCGTCTGCCATGGTATTTAGCATTTGCAAAATCGTTTTTTTGTCTGTGAGATTATGCCATCTATCTGGACAGAGCGGAGGTTGTGACATGATGTGCTCTTTCGCAGTGATCTTACGCACGCTTGCGCGCATCACCCATGGCTAAGGGGATCCTGCTAGGTTAATTGAGGAGACTACGGTCTCCACAACGTCCGTCTAGCTTCCTTAGCAGTCACACATGTCGCTTGGGCTCGGGTCTTTTTGTAATTGATCAAGGTTACAATGCTGGGGCGTCGTTTCACATGGCCTGATATGCTAGCTGGGAGGGGAGCTGACAGCTGTTGGGCTTCATACAGGACGCACGCATGTAACTGAGTTGCGTGGTAATGCTCAGCCGCTACTTTTGGGATGGATGCTTACTGGCTGGCAGTGAATTATTCGTGATGTGAGTGATTAACAACATTGGCTGACATGCTGAAATCATTCACAGATCGCTTGCAATACTGCGTTGATCTGAAAAAGTGTTGTATCCTAGTTCCGCATGTTCAAGTTGTTGCTCATCTTCTGCACTCCATTTGACTGGGAATGCGCCTATTCACGCTCTTTCCAAAATTATTGAAATGTGGTCGCTTCCTGTAAGTATTTCCATGACCTAGCCAAGTGAAGTTCACTGTGAATCAGGTGAGCCGACACTGATATAGTGTGCTGGATTATTGGAGAACGTCGCGAGTTTGAATTGGAAATGTGTGGGATTGTCATTGTTCGTAAATTGGCATCTAGTCTCTTAAGAGAAGGCTAGAGGGACTCCAGAGGCGGCTTCCTCAAGGGTTGGCAGTCATAAGTGGTCTCCCAGTAGGTGATGCCGACCATATGAAATCCTCCCATGAGATCGAAATGGATGTGGCAACTGCTCAAGTAGTATTTCGCTAATATCCTTAATTGTCAGGATGCACCCGAGTGTTAAGGTCGTGTCAAGCCTATTCTCACGAGTCCTTGCACCTGCGGGAGTGTTTGTCTTTGCAGGTGGATGGCCTGGAAGGAATATGTTGCGTACCTATTACTGCTACTCCTCCATGAGGTCCATTGTAAAAGGTCCCTAATGGGCTTGTTGAACCTTGGAATCCCTCAGGTAAAGGATACTAATTTTCATGGTCATAATCTCTGCTTGTAGACATACGCCCAAAAGGGATTATATGAAGCTATCATTATGTTGCAATGTTCTTCCATTTTGCATGAGATTTCCCTAACATTTCCCATTGCATTAGGTGATGCCAGTCTTTAGGATTATTTCCTTCGATAAGGTGTTTTGTAGGCACCTGTGGTCAAGGTTGCCCCACCAGCAAATCTCAAGAACCTTTAGTCTGTCCGCTTTCGGCATGATCCGTGAGTACTTTTTTAATGGTATGTTTATCTGTGGGAACTAGTTTCCACAGTTTCGCGGCTCGGACGTAGGTTCATTCAGGATTCTTTGCCTTAGCAAAGTTAGAGCGGACTCTGAGGCCTTTGGCTTGCTATGGGCTGATTCTGTCTAGCAGGTGCGAGGGCCCCTGTGGATGCTGTGGCAGGCTGGAGTCTTTTGCACAAGTTCAGGGATTCCTTTTGCCTGGGACAAAAGGGCGTGCCTGAGCCTTTACTTCAGGGGGCTTCTGCCTAGCGTAGATAGTGTCCCTGTTGACTGTGGTGGCAGCTGGAGGTCTGTCACGCGTTGAGGCTTCTGGAGCCTTAAATGATGGACTCGCATAAAGAGCTTCTTACTTTGGGAGGAGTGAGTACTCCTCAATAACACCACCTCACGATCCTGGACTCGTTTGCTTGTGGAACAACTCACCAGTAGGCAGTGTCACAATTTGGGACTGAGGGTTTATTAATAAAGGATATGTGGCAGATGGTGTGTTGTAAGAAGCAGTTGAGGGGGCGAAGGGTTGGTGGGATAGGAGATGGTGCTAAAACCGAAGCAAAGGACCATACCTGGTTGTGGCAAAACAGGCACATAGGGGCATGTCGGCTTTGGGCCTCTGGAAAACTACTTTTTCCTTAGCTCCTGGCATTACCAATACTTCCTTTTCAAATTTGTACCTTTTACATTGCTTTGAAGAAGGCTTCTTGAGCTTCTTTGCAGTGTAACATCATACGTGGGCCTGGACAGTTGTCATCTCCTTATGATGACCTATGAAAAAGAGAATATCGCACACTTAACACATACTCTTGTTGGCCGCTATTTTCTTTAAAAATGGCTTATAGTTGGCCGCCATGACCTGTGCATAAACCCTGGGCAGTGAAATGGGCACCACATTAGGTTTGGGCTACTATATTGCTTTAGCTTGAGGTGGGTAGCCATGGCGAACTTAACTGATTCTAGGGAAGGACTTAGACATGTTTCAAAGTTAGAAGAAGAGCTAGTGTCGACTGTTTCCAAACCATCATATCTTTCTTCCTTAAAATCATTTTACTGGCCACTAAATCATTAAAATTCTCTAGTTTCCTCTAATAGTTCTGCCTCATATAACCTCTGCATCAGTGATCGTCCGGGAAAAACAATTCTCCTTAACGACTGATTGAGGGTTTTGTTACGGAGAACATGAACTTGAGACCGGTCCTAGGAATGTCGCATTATCGCATGGAGCTTAGACGGTCACCTGCTCCGTCGGGTGACGAAACTTCAAACTATCAGCATACACCATCCTCGTCTGTGGGGTGTGTGAGGATCACGTTGACTATACTTCTAACAAGTTTTCGATTACTTCAAAACATCAGATCCGATGATTGATACACCATCAATGGTCTTCACTACTAGGTATTTACTATATGAAATCATTTCATATTTACCGTAGGTAAGATTTCAAGGAGTGATTGAGGAGGCATTTTCCCCTTCTTACCTGGTTGGGAGTCGCCGGGTTAAACCGATTACGATTAAAGCTATTCTGCCTTTGGAAGGCTGGAAGGTTCCAAAGTGACATGTGATGTTCCGAGAGAGAATCGGGTTGGGATTGTGTAGGTCGTCTAGGGGAGAGCGGTGCTAGATCTTTGTAAATTGTGTATTTTTTAGTTACTCCATCACAAATTGGAATTCTTCATTTTCCTCACCCCGCAGCCATCCCACATTTATCCGAACAAGGGGGAAGCTATATAGTTGGGGGCTCAAAATCTGCCCAAAGCCTACATGGAAATGTAGCAACAGCCATCTTATTACATTACTGATGGCAGTCGGGGCCTATATGCACTACCGACTGATAAGCGTCTGCTTGACGGAACTTAAGCCTATGAATTTGACCAGCGATTGACTTTGACGCGTGGCCTTGATCAAGCCACGCGTCTACCAGCATAAAGGAACCTACAGAGGTGTTGCTAGCTGCAGGGCGCAGCGTGCAGCATCGCTCAAGAGCTCTCCAAGGGACTCGCTGTCTGCCTGGTAATGTACGAGGATGCCGATGTCTACCCGCCAAATTACACGTGGGAGAGTTCTCGCCTTGTCGCAGAGATGAATGGAACCAGGGGTGTGGTGCACCATCCCCTCTCTTAGGCCCTTGGTGCACCATGAAGGCCATTTTGTCTCATCCTCTCACGTGGTACGTCCCTCCTGCGAGTATGGGTAGCCCTCTGTCCAGCGCACCAGATCATTGGGACCCTCTTAATAGCGCTCCCTCACAGCGCGGGCATAGAGCGGCTATCCGTTAGGGGGTTGGTGAAGGATCACATGCTTGCGCTTCAGACCTCTAGAATTATACAGGGAAGGAAGTTGTACAGGCTCGGCCCACTTGACTACTTTTATCCCAGGCACTGTCAGTAGCGGTATATAGGCTTCTGGCTATTATGTCCATAGACCTGTGTCGGAATTCTCCTTAGTTCAATAGAATACTCCTGCATGAGCAATTCTCTATGCAAGTCTCGATGCCTTCTTGAGGTCGATGTAGGCTGGCAAACAACGTCCACAACGCGGAGACTCATTACGTGCGTTCCACAATTAGCTTGAAGGGCACTAGGATACAGTCTTGTGGACTTGCCAGAAGTGAATCGTCGAGAGATGATCCGGTCTCTTAGGTAGATTGGTTATGGATCCGTTTCGAGAAGAATGTGGTCGAAAACGTATTGGCCTGGAGCATATGAATGCCACATATAGTGAAACGATGCGCACACCAGGTAGTCATGGCTATACACAGTCCCAACGATCCCTCCCTTTCCGCCTCTCAGAGTAGGGATGACCATGATCAGAGGCGAATGGTTACTAAGACTGCTAGATGGCAAAAAAAAAAAAAAGATTTAGTACGGCTATGCAAGCGCTTCGTGCCATTAGCTATGTTCACATCAGGGTTATACTCCATATACTCTGTGGCTTTCCTAGCACTTCCAGCGTGGGAAATCACCATGCCTTATCGCTCTGTTAGGGTAGAGGTCCCTCGTTGTGAGTGGTCCGCACAGGTATTGTGATAACGCACTTGCTCCAAACTAACTGTTTGGAGAGTCTACCTGGTTACAACTGCTCAAAATACTCAGCTCCAGTGTTCATGACCCGCGAACATGATCTGAGTATGATTGCTGTCCATCCACTTGAGGGCGGACTGCACGTGATCTGCAAGGAGGACATTAGAGTGTTAGCTTTCTCAGGGCTTCGGTGGGAAGTGAATGTCATTTACTTAAGAATGGTCTTCAACTCACTCCTGCCGCAAGATTGCTGATGAGCTGTTGCGCTTGTCCATTCTCAGTGTCTGTATCCGAGCCTATGCACCAACAATCGATGCCAATCCTGATTGCCATTTCAGGTCCAAGGCCATGCAACATGGCTACGAGTGGCCTTCTATATGTCTCCAGGGAGATGAAGTACTGGCCTTGCTCCTTGGGCGTCAGACACCGAATTGGACCTGGGCGCTGCTTTGAGTGAATCGATGCACAGACTGACTATGGTGTAACCCACAGGCACAGCGTTCCCCGCTACCCTCAGTCTGTCCTATAGTGAAACACCCTAGATGGCTACTGGTGGGGATGAGAGTTTTGAAGTGGAACTGGAGGTATTCTCTACTACACCTATGGTCAGTGTGCTATAGCAGACTCGTAGTGCTTCCTCTGGTGACGTTAAACCGCATGCATATTCTGGAGGACTCCTCAATTGTGTGCTACATCTAGAATGTGGTCGATTTCCTCGGGCCACATGGAGACCGCATATCGCTATTAACAATACCATGGTCGCAAGGATCAATGCTGGTTAGGAAGCGTGTAATGCGCAGGAGCCAGAAATCTCTTCATTCTCTGAGACCTAATATAAGGTTCACGAGAGAATGAGGTTGGTCTGCTGGTGGGATGGCAGCTGCTTTATGGCCATGGGGAGCGGGGAGTCAGACATCTCGTAGTCAGCCAGATACGCTAGCATTATATCACTCCGCTTAGAGCAAATGCTGAATATTCTCATCCAGGGGCAATTTTCGCCTAGGCCACGGATGTGAGTTTGGCATGAGAACGCCTCTTTTTACATGGCTAGTTTGGGCACCATCAGTTAGAGCTTACACAATAGCAAGACATGTAAGCCAAAAGGGGCACGGCTTCATGGTTCTCATGCCATATATGCTCATCAACCGGTGTTACCGGCAATCAACTAGCCGTAGGGTTGAAGTCGGCTGAGATGGTCTGATGGGTCTTGTCCCTTTAGTGATGACCATCGCCAGCGACGCTCGCCAGTAGTTAGGTGTAGCTGCCGCTCTGACTAATCATGCTGCTCAGCCAGTCTTCTAACGGCTCCGGAGAGGGCAGGCAACCTTCCCAACGCGCGTCCAATTTCGCCTCGATAGTAGATGTAGACAACTTGCTTATGCCTTGGGGGCAGGCAGAATCTGAATGTTTCGCAACCGCGCTACGTCGAGCTGCATATAGCTCGCGCTCAAGTTAATCTCGGGCAGTTGCTCTTAGGAGGTGAACCACGCACCTCGTGCCAGCCCTGTCACCGCAGCCCTCCCCCGCAGCATATCCCTTTATTTTGGTTGTTGCTGGTGAGTTATCTAGGGGGAGGGAGTGGCTGGCCAACCCCTGCGAGCCACCGCATTAAGCCCCGAGGGTGACTAAGGGGTCTAGTGTATATTGTATGGAGCCATGGCGTGTCCACAACGCTGTGGAATAAATGACTCCATACCTTTGGGCATTCGGCTTGTCTGCTCCGAGATACCCACCAGTACGCCCGGGCTGCACAAGTTTAGCATTGGACCTAGAGCAAGGTGGCCTGAGTATCCCAAGGGTGGCCACGAGGATGACGGAGATGGGCTGTGAACCGTGCACAGGGGAGGGCTTATTTGCTAGAGTTGCTCTCTTATTTCGCACTAAAAAAAAAAAAGGGGCTAACCAGAGGTGACAGCTGGGGCGAAATCAGAGTAGACATGGCAAGCTCTTATCTAGCTACCAACACCATCGCTCACATCACCCTATGAACATGTAAGCACCCCACTTATGCACACACACAGACACACACACACACTACACAAGACCCACATATAATAGTATAGTTATATATAAATATATATATAATATATATATTATAATATATATAATATAATATATATTATTATAAATAAATATATATATATCTAATATATACTATATTCATATATTATATAAATGAAATTATCTATAATATATATATATATATATATATAATATATAAGTAATATATATAATTTAGTATTTAGGTATATATACTATACTATGGAATGAATATATATATAATATATATAATATAGATATGATAGCTATATATATATAATTATATTATATATATCTATAATATAGATGTATATACACTACACATACACACACACAATGAATGACGACACACAGACGGACATATATATATATAGATAGATAGAAAGGGATAGATGATAGATATATAGTGTGCGTGTGTGTGTGTGTATACATTGATACTACACACACATTATACTATAGTAGAATTAGATTAGTTATAGATATAGATTGTTTATGAATGTGGTGAGTTTGTGTGTGTATTGTGTGTGTGTGTGTGTAGCCTTTCATTCTCTCTCTCCTCATCTTCTTGTCATACTGTATATATATCGATCTATATTATATATCTCACTATCTATATATATCTACTTCTTCTCCTCAGCTCTATCTTCTATATTATATTATATATA
>NC_051396.1:19459374-19471874 GCF_015228065.2 Penaeus monodon | reverse complement strand
CTCTCTTATTTTATCCGGGCTTGGGACCAGCACTGACTTGAGCTGGCTTGGCCACCCAGTGGCTAGGCAGGCAATCGAGGTGAAGTTCCTTGCCCAAGGGAAACAACGGTCGGTGACTCGAACCCTCGAACTCAGATTGCCGTCGTGACAGTCTTGAGTCCGACGCTTCTAACCATTCGACCACCGCAGCCTTGACGATCATGTGCTTCCATGATTTTTCTTGGCAATTTAGAGCGGTGGTTTGCCATTGCCTTCCGCCCGTGTTTTTATCGAGTCACCATCTCTATTTACCCGGCACTACTTGGGCTGACTTGGTCCCCCAGTGGCTAGGTAGGCAATCGAGGTGAAGTTCCTTGCCTAAGGGAAACAACGCGGCGGTCGGTGACTCGAACTCTCGAACTCAGATTGCCGTCGTGACAGCAGTCTTGAGTCCGACGCTCTAACCATTCGGCCACCGCGGCCCCACATATATGTATATATACATACACACACACACATATTATATATATATATATATATATATATATATATATATATATATATAAATATATATATATATATATATATATATATCATATATATATATATATATATATATATATATTATATATATATATTATATGTGTGGTGTGTGTGTGTGTGTGTGGTGTGTGTGGTGTGTGTGTGTGTGTGTGTGTGTGTGTGTGTGTGTGTATGCATATACAGTATATATAATATATATCTATATATACATGCATACATATGTATATATATATGTATGTATATAATAATAAATAAATAAATAAATAATATATATATATATATATATATTAATTATATAGATATATATATATTATATGTATATATAATATATATATAGATTATATATATATATATTATATTATATAATAATTATTATATACATATATATAATATAATATATAATATATAATATATATATATATATATTATTGTGGTGTGTCGTGTGTGTGTTGTGTGTGTGTGTGTTATTTTATATATAATTAAATATTTATATATCACAACACACACATACACACACACACACCACACACACACACACATGCACACACAAACACCACCACACCACAATACGACATACACCCACAACACACCCACACACAGACACACAACACACTCGCACACACATCACAACACACACTATATATATTATATATATATATATCTATATATATTATATATATATATATATATAGATATATAGATAAAAATATATATATCTAATAGCACAACAAAAGTACATACCCACAGACACACATACGGATCACAGTATATATATATATATATATATATTTATAAGTATATATATATATATACATATAATATTATATATATTATATATATATATATAATATATATATATATATATCATAATAGATATGGATGTATAATTAATAATATGTATAATATACCTATTCATACACTACACTAACTTATATGTATATATATATATAATATATATATTATATATATATATATTAATGTGTGTGTGTGTGTGTTGTGTGTGTGTGTGTGTGTGTTGTGGTGTGTGTGTGTTGTGTGGTGTTGTGTGTTTTTTATGCATATCCGTATATATAATATATATCTATATATAGCATGCATACATATTTATATATAGGTATGTATTATATAATATATAATATCTATAGGATAATATAGATATATATATATATATATATATGTTATATGTATTATATATATATATATATATATAGATATATATATATTATATTATAGATATATATCTGTGTGCGCGTGTGTGTGTGTGGGTGTGTGTATGTGTTGGTGTTGTGTTTGTGTGCATTTTATATATGAATTATATATTTATATATCACCGACACAACACATATCCACACACAACACACACACACACACACATACACACACAACACAACACACACACACATACACATACTACCACACACACACACACCACACCCCACACACACACACACACACACACACACACACACACATAATATTAAAAAATATTATAATAATATATAAATATATATATATATATATATATATATATATATATATATATGATACACGTACGGATATAGAATATACATATATATTATATATATACCTATCTATTACCATATACATATATATAACTATATATAATATTATATATATATAATAATATATATATATATATAGATATATATAATATATATCTATACATACTATATCCATCTATCATTCTCTATTTATATATCTCTATATCTTATATATATATAATAATCTCTCATCTAATACTCTATCTATCTATATCTCTTCTATCTCTATACATATATTATTACAGATATATATACCATATATATAATATATATATATATATCTATAATATATAAATATGTATGTATAGATATGTCTATAGTGTATATATA
This sequence comes from Penaeus monodon, assembly GCF_015228065.2. Lineage (NCBI taxonomy): Eukaryota > Metazoa > Arthropoda > Malacostraca > Decapoda > Penaeidae > Penaeus > Penaeus monodon. The sequence goes on along the minus strand of NC_051396.1, from coordinate 19,469,460 downwards.
TATGTTATATATATGTACATATATGTATATATTATAATCTCAATATATATATATATATCCTCTATCTATAATATTCTAATATATATATATGTATATAAATAACTATTATAATTATATATATCCTTATACATGATATATATAATATAATTATATATAGTAGTAATATCTCTACATATATATCAGATATATTACACATATGAGTTAAGACATATATATGATAGTAATATATATCCTTATATAATAATATATATATATCACTATATTATCTATATATATATCTGTATATATATTTCTCTCTCCTATATATATCTATCTCATATCTATATCTCTACATATTATATATACTATATATATCTATGTATTGAGCCGTTATCATGTTTGAAAATTCATAAGGGTTAGGGAAATGAGACTACATTAACTTCATAATAAAGAGATGTATTTGACCGGTTTCGATTATATCATGCGTCCGTATACATACATGACTTCTTGTATATATATATCTATATCTATATATATATATTAGATATATATATATATCCTATCCTCTGCTATATAATATATATATATTATATTATATAATATACCATACTATATATATATATATATATATAATTATCTCTATATCTCTATATATATCTACATAATGTCTATCTCATATCTAATCTATATCTATATTAGATACTATAATATATCTATTATCTATCTATATGTTATACACAACACACACACAGACACCACACACAGACACACCCCACACAACGTGCACACACCACACAACACACACACAAACCACACACACACACATATATATATATAATTCTCTATATATATATCTATTATCTATAGGAATATATATCTATATAATATATCTAGATATATATAGATATATACATATATATACATATATATATATTACATATCATATACATATATATATATATATATATATATATATATATATATATATATATACTCTATCTATATCATATATATGTGTGTGTGGTGTGTGTGTGTGTGTGTGTGTGTGTGTGTGTGTTGTGTGGTGGTGTTGTGTGTGTGTGTGTGTGTGTGTTTATCTAAATCCAGTGTCTCTACAAATCTATATAACATATTTTATATATATTACAATATATAAATATATATATCATATAATCTATATATATATATATATATTATATATTCTATCATATCTATATCTATATATTTATCTAACCTATATCTATATCTATATATCATATCATATATACTATACTACTCTCTATCTATCTTTATCATATATATATATATCTCTATATATATATCTACTATCTATCTATTATCTAATCTTTTATACCTACATATATCTATCTATCTATCTCTCTCTCTCTCTCTCTATTCTCTCTCTCTCTCTATCGTATCTCTCTCTCGCTGTCTTGTCCTTACTCATAGGATAGCATAGATCTCTAGCTATAATCTTCGTCCCTCTCCTCTAATATCCTCTATCTATTCTCTTTACTCTCTTTCTCTCTAGATCTCTCTCTCTCTCTCTCTTCTTCTTCTCTGTCTCTCCCTCCTCTCTCTCTCTCTCTCTCTCATCTCTATCTCCAATTCTCTCTCTCTCTCTTCTCTACTCTTCCACTCTCTCTCTCTTCTATATCTCTCTTTTTCTCTCTTGTCTCATCTACCCCTATCTGTTCTTTATCTTTGTCTCTCCCTGTATTTCTCTCCCCCCACACCCCCCCCCCCCCCCCCCCCCCCCCCCCCCCCCCCGCCCCACCCCCCACCCCCGCCCACTTCCCACCCCCCCCCCCCCCCCCACCCCCCCCCGCCACCCACACCCACCACCACATCACACCCATATCTCTCTCTATCTCTTCTCTCTCTCTATCTTCTCATCTCTCTATCTATATACTCCTCTGTTCTCTCTCTACCTCGCCCTCAGCTCTCTCTCTCTTCTCTGCTCTCTCTCTCTTGTCTCTCTCTCTCTCTCTCTCTCCTCTCTCTCTCTCTCTGTGTGTGTGTGTGTGTGTTGTGTGATGGTGTGTGTGCTGTGTGTGTGTGTGTGTGTGTGTGTGTGTCTGGTGTGTGTGTTTCTCATCTATACCTCCATCTCTTCTATACTCTATCTCTCTCTCTCTCTCTCTCTCTCTTCTCTTCCTCTCCCCTCTCTCTCCTCTATCTCTCTATCCTATCTATATCTATATATATATATATATTATCTATATGTCTCTATACTCTCCTATATTCTCTACCTATATCTATCTCTCTATCTCCCTGTCTATCTCTTCTCTCTCTCTCTCTCTCTCTCTCCTATCTACTCCTCTCTCTCTCCAAGATTAAATGTCTGTCTCACTGCCGCCTATCTCATCGCCCCGGCTCCCATACATCTCTGTATTGTGAAGATTATGTACTCACTCATTCATACCCTTTATGCCTTTGTCAACATGACCGTCTCATATACATAATATATTATATATAATATATAATATATATATCTATATATCTATATATATCTATATCTCTGACTTACATACCTATATACCTCTCTTCTATCTATATATCATATATATATATCTCTCTATATATATCTATATCTCTACATCTTACTCTCTCTCTCTATAGTCTATATCTCTCTCTATCTCGCTCTCTCTAAATATCTATCTTCTCTCTCTCTCTCTATTCTTCACTCTGTCTATCTCTCTCTTCTCCTCTCTATATCTATATATCCTATATATCTCTATCTCTGTCTCTCTCTCTGTCTCATATCTCTCTCCTCTCTTATCTCCTCTCTCTAGCTAGTCTCTCTCTCTCTATCTCTCGATCCCTCTTTCTCTCCTCTCCCTCTCTCTCCTCTCTTCTCTCTCTCCTCTCCTCTCTCTCTCTTTCTCTCCTCTGTCCTCTCTCTGTCTCTTATCCTCTCTTCTCTCTTCTCTCTCTCTCTCCTGCTCTCTCTCCTCTCCTCTACCTCTCTCTCTCTCTCTTTCCTCTCTCTCTCTCTCTCTTCTTCTCTCTCTCTCTCTCTCTCTCACCTCTGTGTCGGCTCCCTCTCTCTGTCCCTCTCTCCATCTCTCTCTGTCTCCCTCCCTCTCCCTCTCTTCTGATCTCTCTCTCTCTTCTCCTCATCTCGTCTCTCTCTCTCTCTCTCTCTCTCTAATCTTCTCTCTCTCTCTCTGTGCTTTGTGGTGTTTTGTGTGTGTGTGTGTTTTGTGTGTGTGTGTGTGTGTGTGTGTGTTGTGCGTTCCGTGTCTGTTTGTGTTGTGTGTGTTTGTGTGTGTCTGTGTGTGTGTGTGTGTGTTGGTAGTGTGTGTGTCTGTGTGTGTGTGCTATCTCCCTCTCTCCCTTCTCTCTCCAATGCCCCCACCCCCCCACCCCCCCTCCCCCCACCCCCACCCCCCCCCCCCCCCCTCTATCTCTCTCCTATCTCCTCTATCTCTTCTCTCTCTCTCGCTCTCCTCCTCCTCCCTCTCCCTCTCTCTCTCTCTCTTCTCTCTTCTCTCTCTCTATCTCTCTATCTCTCTACTATCTCCCTCCATCTGCTATCCCTCTGTTCTGCCCTGTCCCTCTCTCGCTCTCTCTTATCTCCCTGTCTCTGCATTCCCACCCCCCCCCCCCCCCCCCCCCCCCCCCCCCCCCCCCCCGCACCCCCCCCCCCCCCCCCCCCCCCCCCACTCTCTCGCTCCTCTCTCCTCTCTCTCCTTCTCTATCTATCTCTCCCATCTCGTCTCTGTGTCTTGTGTCCTCTCTGTCTCTATCCCTCTTCATATCCCTCCTCTCTATATTCTCTCTCTCTCTCTCTCTCTCTCTGTCTACTCTCTCTCATCATATCTCTCTCTATCTCTCCTCGTCGCTCTCTCTCTCCTCTCTCTCTATCCTCTCTTATATCGCATATCACGTGTCTCCGTATGTGTTGTTCTGTGTGTCTGTCCTGTGGTGCTCATTCTCTATCTCTCTTTCTCTTCTCTATCTCGCTCTATATCTCTACTATATATCTCTATATATATCGATATATTCATCTGTTGTGTGTGTGTGTGTGTGTGTGTGTGTGTGTCTGTGTGTGTGTGGTGTGTGTGTGTATGTGTAATTTGTGTGTGTGTGTGTTTTGTGTGTGCCTTGTGTGTGTGTGTTGCGTGTGTGTGTGTGTCTGTTGTGTGTGAATATATAAATAATTTACTTATATATAAAATACAACACCACACACCCACACACACACACACACATATTATATATATAATATATATATTATATATATATACTATATATATATACTGATATATATACATATAGATATTATATCTATATTATCTAGCTATATTATAATATCAATATATCTATATACTCTATATCTATATATATATAGATATAATATCGTATAATATAGTATATATATTTCTTTATTTATTTATTTAATTTAAAGCACATATATAGATACATATGTATGCTTATTTAGATATATATATATATACTGTATATGCATACACAACACACACACACACACACACACACACACACCACCAATCACACACACACCAACCACACACAACACATATATATATTATTATATATATTATATATATATATATATCTATTATATGCTATCTAATATATATATATATATATATATCTATATATATATATATATATATATAATATATATCTATCTATTATATATGTCTATGTTATATGTGTATGTGTTATATCTGTATAAACTCCATATACACCTCCATCATATATATATTTATATCATATCTATTATATATCTCTTTAGCTATCGATAGCCTTATTATATATGTTGTGTGTGTGTATTATATATAACATAGATGTGGGGCCCGCGTTGCCGAAAGTGGTTAGAGGTCGGACTCAAGACTGCTGTCACGACGGCAAATCTGAGTTCGAGAGTTTCGTAGTCACTCGACCGCCGCGTTGTTTCCCTTATGCAAGGAACTTCACCTCGATTGCCTACCTAGCCACTGGGGCCAGTCCAAGTCAGTGCCGGGTAAATAGAGATGGTGACTCGATAAAACACGGCGAGGCATGGCAAACCACGCTCTAAATGCCAAAAATCATGGAAGCACTGATCGTCAAGGCTGCGGTGGTCGATGTTAGAAGCGTCGGACTCAAGACTGTCACGACGGCAATCTGAGTTCGAGGTTAGAGTCCCGACCGTTGTTTCCCTTGTTCAAGGAACTTCACCTCGATGCCTGCCTAGCACTGGGTGGCCAAGCCAGCTCAAGTCAGTGCTGGTCCCAAGCCCGGATAAAATAAGAGAGAATGTTACCTAAAAGGTAACACCGGCACTCGTCCGTGAAAGGAACTGGACCCTACCACGTACTTCACTCTAAGAGCATCACACGTGAAAACTGCAATTGAGTATATGCTGTACCACGGCGGCTCAAGACAATTAACCTACGTTAATGAGATTATACATATATGTATATGGTATGTGTATATATATTTTATATATTCAATATATATGCATCATATATCTATACTATTCTAAATATATATATAAAATATATATATAATGATATATATATTATATATATATATATATATATATAATTATATATATGTATATATATATTTATTATAATTAATACTATATATATATATTATCTGTGTGTGTGTGTTGTGTGTCTGTGTATATGTACTTTATATATTCCATATCGAATAGACATCATATCTATATATATATATATATAATATATATCTAATCTAATAAGTTAAATATATATAATATATATATATATCTATCTATTATATCTACTACATATCTGTATATGTTTTCATTGTATACAATATGTATATATACTCTATACTATACCTCATATATATGTAATATATTACTATATAAGATATATATATAATACATAATATATATTTGATAAATCTATACTATCATATCTATCTCTATAGGTCATATATATCTTCAGTATCTCTCTATGTATTCTCACCTATATATACTCTATCTCTATTAAGCTATATATATATCGTATATATATCTTATATATCTAATTATATATATATATATACGTGGTATATATATATATATATATATATACATATCTAATATATATATATAGATCTATATACATGTATCATATATAGGTATATATATTATATATATATATAAGATGTATATACATATATATATTTATATATATTATAATATATATATAAATAGATATGTATTATAATATAAATTATATATTATATACTATATATAGATATATATATTATATATATAGTATATATATATATATATATATAGATATATATAGATATATATATATAGGGTGTGTCTGTGTCTGTGTATGTGTGTGTGTGTTGTGTGTGTGAGTGTAATGTGTGTGTGTGTGTGTTTGTGTTGTGTGTTTGCATATGAATATATGTTGGCGTGTGTCTATATATACAGATATAATAGATTGATAACGAGTAATAGATGGATAATAGATGCGAGAACCACTTCAAGAACGCCCCACTACATATTAATCGATGACAACCACGCATTCTTTTCTGAGGCTTTTTCGCTGCTGCCCAAGGTGATAGAATCGGACCCAACGCCTCAGAATCATGTAACTCTGAAATTTATTCCTGTTTTTGTGAAAGAAAGTTTGTATTTCCCAAGAGGTTCTGTTCCTTGAAGGAGGAAGATTGGATGCATTAGGTTATCGACATTGTGTATGCATGTGCACTACATACACACATGCGTATATACAAAAATACACTATTAAGTACATGAAGAAATAACTACATACACATATATACCTATATGTAGACATCTATATCTAGAGAGAGAGAGAGAGAGAAAGAGATAGAGAGATAGATAGATGATGATTAGATAGATAGATAGATATATAGATAGATAGAAACAGAGAGAGAGAGAGAAAGAATCCTTCCTATCTTCTTTTTTTATGTATCAAAAATAATGTTGCATTTTTCGCAGGCTTCGGAATTTTTTTTTTTCCATGAGAAGGCATTTTGGTTAAAATGATTGGCATTTTTCCACGTTTCATTTCTCCCGCATCCTTACCTGTTGTTTTTCCTCTCTTTATGCCTTTATCTTTTATTTTCTTCTGTTGTGATGTTAGGTACATCTCTAGTTATTGTGTTTTTGCCTTTATCCGTGGCTGTTCATTTGAGTGTATAGATTCCTGGAAAGTCTTCCACTTCTCTTATGATTTCATTCGTATGATATGTCATTTCTCCGTCTGGTTTTCTTTATTGGCTACTTTGTTTCTCCCTATTCCGAGTCTGCCTCTTGCTTATTTTCTGTTGGTACTGGATCCTGGGGGGGGGGGGGGGTCATTTATTATTTCAGCATTGAATTTCCATATATTTTCACTTTTTCTGTTTATAAGTTCGTTGTTAGTTTAATAATTCTCTTTTGTCCTGTTTTGACGATAATTTCAAGTTGTTTAGTTTTCTACCGAAAGCTTGCTGGAGCCTTTGCTTATGTTTTCTACTGCCTATTTCAAGTGGCAGCTGTCTTTACTGTCATGAACGGCTTTGCTGATTTGTCATGGTGAGATCTTCGTCGGCTGGAGTGAATGTCTGTTTTGGATATTATAGTTTAAATTTCGGTCGCTCTGGCCTTCAAGTTTAGCTGCGGTTTTCGTATAAGTTGTGTCCTTTCCCTCTGAGGTTGTAATTTAAATTGGCCTTCTGACCATTCTGTGTCGCTGCCATCATTTACTATTATTAATAACTCCACATGTTTACTATATTGCGCCTAGTTGGAAACTATGAAGCCAACTTCGTTTTTGATGTCAGAATGGCGACTTCCATGTCTCCAAAATCCGCTCAAGTATTTTTTTCGAAGAATGCGTTCCATGATATTGATGATCAAGCTTCCGCAAAATCACTAGCATTTGTGCCCTCTCCTTTCTAGTGCCTGTTCCGTGATTCCCCACTACAGCTTCTTGTCGTTTTACCTATTTTGGCATTAAAATCTCCCAGAATTATTGGGAAATACATTTTACTACTCATCGCTGGCTAAAGAACATCTTCATAGAAGCTCTTTAAAATTTCTTCATCAACAAGGGGCTGCGTTGTGGCACAGACTTGAACAATTTTAATTGTAGCCTGTTGTTTTAATTATATAATCACTGAAGCCCTCGTTGCTTACCTATGGAATTCCATGATATTCCTTTTTCTAAGCCGGGATGCCGTTGATAAGGCCCTGTCTAGTGTAGACTTATGAGTCAGCAACGTACGGGTCTGCTGCTACACCGGGTATACTCCCGTGAACATGGGCTTGAAGTATCAAAGCGCATATATGTGTGATTATATTCTATACACTGATTCCTTCATGCGCAATGTACACCTCGTACAGTTGTTAACCCGCAATGCCCATCAGTACTACACATTGTTCATTTTTCGTGCACATGCCACATGCACAAGCATACACCTTTACATATGGTCCTATGCATATGGTATGCATACATACTCCTACATTATACACAACAACAAAGCACTTGCCTGCACATCAATAGACATATCCGCACTCCATAAGCACATACATATGGTATATGCACCCGCACATGCGACACATACATGCGTAACATATTTGTACAGATACTTTCACTATACATGCACATATTTATATATACATACATATGCTTATGCACTACACATACGTTGGCACTACGTTTTATGAGTACACTAGTGTCACCCACATATATAGTGTAGACACTGTACACGCACACACAACATATATACTATATATATATAGGGTATTATATATAATATATCTATTATGATATATAATATATATATATAGTATATACTATATATATTATATACATATATATATATATATATATATAATATATATATATATATATTATATATATTTACATATTACATATACATACATACGTAGACACATCATTACACGTACATAACACCACATACACATTATATCGACACTACACACACACACACACACACACCACATATATATATATACATATATATATTATATATATTATATATCATATTATATTATATAATATATAATTATTATCTATATCCTACAAACACACACACTCATCTATATATTATATATTATATATATATATATAATATATATATATATATAATATATTATATATAATATAGTTATATTATACATACACACATATTATGTAGCACACACACACACACACCCACACACACACCCACACACACCACACACACACATTACACACAACATACACCACACACACACACGCACATATATATATATATATATATTATATATAATATCTATATTATATATATATACTCTCTATCTATCTTATATATGTATAATATATACTATATATATATATATATATATATATAATCTATATATATCTTATATCATATATATATAACTACTACACACACACCATATACATACATGTACATGCATACATCTACATACCTACGTAATATATACAATGTACACCGTTTAGGTACAAGCACAGGAACAACACATACATCTTGTACTCTTACCATCACTATAACGCAAACATATACTGTACAAACCATCGTGTACACATGCCCTGCATACACACATGCCGCGCTGCGTACCATACGTGCCCATGTTATAAGTTTGAATGCAGTGTGTATTGCTTCTCCTGCCAACACACACACACACACACCGCCACCACACACACACACACACACACACCTCACCACACACCACAACAACACACACACCACACACACCACACAACACACACACACCACACACACATACACACACCCACACACACACACACACCCCAGCATATATAGCACACATGCACATGGACAAATACACAAACATGCATACACCTGCCATTCCATGCCACGCACTCATACTCGTGCACAGAACATTGAACAGTGTCTGCCCTGAGCGCGCATACCACTCATTATATGAACCCATGCATATAATATGCATATTAGTAGGCTTGCAGGAGATGGGTAGAGGTAATTAGAGGCATGTGATTTGGGAGAGGAGGATTTAGGACGATGTTGGAATGGAAAAGGCATTCGGCTTAGGTTTAATAGTAAGTTAGAAAGGTGATTCTGCATCTGCAATTTTTCAGGGATTGTACGCCCTACAGCGCGTGGCCCTCA
>NC_051396.1:19451874-19454374 GCF_015228065.2 Penaeus monodon | reverse complement strand
ATCGATGGTGTGTGGTGTTTGTGTGTGTTTGTGTGTGTGTATAAGGTGGGTGCTTCATGTTCAGGGTGATGTGAAGCGATGGTGTGGTAGCCTAGATAAGAGCTTGCATGTCTTCTCGTTTGCAGCTGTCACCTCTGGCTAGCCTAGTGCGAAATAGAGAGCAACTCTGCATAAGCCTCCCCTGCCGGTTCACAGCCTCTCCGTCATCCTCGTGGCCACCCTTGGATACTAGGCACCTTGCGGTCCCATGCTAAACTGTGGGGTATCTCGGAGCAGCAGGAAGCCCAAAGGTATGGAGTCATTTTCCACCAGCGTGTGGACACGCCATGGCTCCATACCAAATCCTGCCCCTTAGTCACCCTGGGGTTAATGGGTGGCTCGGGGGTTGGCCAGCCCTCCTCCCCCTAGATAACTCACCAGCAACAACCAAAATAAAGGGATATGCTGGGGGGAGGGGTGCTGGGGCAGGGCTGGCAGAGGTGGTGTTCACCTAGAGCAACTGCCCGAGACTTATCCTTAGGCGAGCTATCTGGGTAGGCGGTTGGAACATTCAGTTCTTGCTGCAGGATAAGCAGTTACCTCTACTATCGAGGAAATTGGAGCGGTTGGGAGGTTGCTGCCCTCTCGGAGGTTAGAAGACCTGGCAGCAGCATGATTAGTATGAGCGGGTACACCTACTACTGGTCGGGTCGTGGCGATGGTCATCACTTAAGGGAGTACCCATAGCCATCTTCAGCCGACTTCAACCCTCGGTAGTTGAGGTAACACCGGTTGGATTGGAGCCTATTTATGGCATTGAGACTGAAGCGTGCTTTTGGCTTCATGTCTGTTATTGTGTAAGCTCCTACTGATGTTTGCAAACTCGATGTGAAAGAGGCGTTCTATGCCAAACTCACATCCGTGGTGGACAATTGCCCTGGTGAGATATTCGCATTGCTCTGGGTGATATCAATGTGGTATCTGGCTGACTACGAGATGTCTGTCGGCCCCCATGGCTCAGGAGCTGATCCCAACAGCCAGACCAACCTCCTTCTCTGTGACTTTATTAGGTCTCAGAGAATGAGGATTTCTGGCTCCTGGCATACGCTCCACCAGCATTGCTGACTGTATAGCGATATGGGTCCGTGGCCGAGGAAATCGACCACATTCTTGTTAGCACACAATTGAGGATCCTCCAGAATTGCAGGGTGTACCGGAGTACCGGGGGGAGGGGGAGTTCTGTGGCACTGACCATAGGCCCTGGTAGTGGCTACCCTCCAGGTCCCACTTCAAAACTCCTCATCCCTCCAGTAGCCATCTAGTTGTTTTCACTTGGACGACTGAGGGAGGGGGATGTGTGCCTGTGGGTTCACCATTCATTCCTCTGATCGATTCATCTCAAGCAGCGCAGGAGTCCCTTGGTGTGCGCCCAAGGCAAGGCAGTATTCCATCTCCCTGGAGACTTAGAGCCCACTTTACATGTTGCATGGCTTGGCTGAATGGCAATCGGATTGCATCGCTCTTGGTGCATAGGCTCGGATACAGCTTGAGAAGGGACAAGAGAACAGTTCATCAGCAATCTTGCTGAGGATGTTGAAGACCATTTCTTAGTAAATGACCGTCCCTTCCCACCAGCCCTGAAAAAGCTAAACTCTAAGTCTCCTTGCGTCACTCGCAGTCCGCTCAGTGATGGACGATCATCTCAGATCATGGGGTTTATGAACACTGGGCTGAGTATTTTGAGCATTTGTACCAGGTAGACTCTCCAACAGTTATTTTTGGATTCAAGTGGTATCACAATACCTGTGCTGGAGCCCACTCATCAACGAGAACCTCTACACTAACATAGTTTAGGCTGGTCATTTCCAAGCGAAGTTAGGAAAGCCACAGGTATATGTGGTATCCCTGAATGAACTGCTAATGGCACGAAGCTTGCATGCCGTCTTTACTGACATCTAGCAGTCTTGTACCATTCGCCTTCTGATATGGTCTCCCCTCTGGAGGGGAAAGGTGATCGTTGGGACTGTAGCAACTACTGGGGCAACTACTGTGGCATTCATTCCAGGCAAATTTTTCGACCACATTCTTCTGAAACGGAATCCATAACAACTACTAATAGACCGTCATTCTGGATTCACTTCTGGCAAGTCCACAGACTGTATCTAGTGCTTCAAGTAATTGTGGAACGCCGTAATGAGTTCGGTTGTGGGTTGTTTGACAGCCTACATCGACCTAAAGAAGGCATCGGTGCATGAGGGGGGAGAATTGCCTATGGGAGTTTCTGGACTAAGGAGAATTCCGACACAGTTATATGCCTAATAGTACGCCTATATACCGGTACTGAAGTGCTGTAAAGTGTAGTGGGGACCTGTCAAAACTTCCTTCACCTGTTATTTTAGGGTTGAGGCAAGGCTGTGTCCTTTCCACCAACCCCCCCTAAAGGAAGCCGCCTTGCCGCGGTGGGGGGGCTTCAGTCCCAATGATCGGTGAGCTGGACGCAGGAGGTTCCTACCCTACTCGA
>NC_051396.1:19426414-19443805 GCF_015228065.2 Penaeus monodon | reverse complement strand
GAAAAAAAAAACAAAAAATGGCATGTAGTCAAGAATGTGGTACGACATCTCGAAGACTTTGTTGATGATACACTGGAAAGTTCTTAGACAAACCAGTTCAAATCCAATCTCTAAATGCTTATTGTATTCTGCTAGCATCATCCAGTTATTGACTCAAATAGATACACTGCCAAGGAATTCAAAGCTCTCTGTGACTTCAACGTCCTCACCGCAAGCATGGATCAACTGAACAGGTTCCCCTAACAGGCCCGCAAGGTCCTGAATCTTGGTCTTGGTCCAGGAGGTGTCAAGGCCCAATGCTTTGCCTCAATGCTAAATAAAAATAAAAAAAACGCCATCAGTGATACCAGGGACTCAGATAGGATAGCAACATCATTGGCAAATCAAGGTATGAGACCTTGATATTGCCCAGTGATGTTCCACACTGACTTTGGGTATTACCTCTGCCCACTATCGGCTCCATGCAGGTGTGGAAAATGTTGCTGCAAGGATTGATTGATAGATTATTTAAAATTGTCTGCCGTGTCAACAGCTAAGGTCATTAGCAGCGAACACCCTGTTAGATAGAAATATTAGAATATTTAAAACTTTAAAAATCTATCAGTAAATATCTTACAAATAACAATAAATATATTAAAAATCAAAGCATAAATATTATTCTCTAAGCATATAAAGTTATTGCCTAAATACTATGCATAATAAAATTTTATTGAAAATATTAGCCTCCCTAAGGAAACTAATAAGTCCTTCTATGTCACAATCCTCCCCCAATACATTTTTCAGTGTATATGGGGGAGACAAGTACATACGTCTTTGGTCTGAGAATGTTGCACATCTTTCCACTACATGTGCGACCATTAATGGCTCTTGGTATCCCTCACAAAGTGCTTGACTTTTAGCCATCATTGATCTATGAGTCGGTCTAATGTGCCCGATTCTTAGCCTTGTTAATACAACTTCTACTTTTCGGTTGGGATGGATGCTGGTCACCCAACTGCCAAGATCATCTCTAATCTCTCGCAGTTTGTTCTGAGGTATGCCTCCATTGTTCCCTCCATCTATCACGAAGACAACTCTTTATGCTGGGTTTCAGGTCGGTGTGTGGGAGAGGAAAACGAGCATCACAAGGCTGAGTGGCACCTGCCTTGGCCTTCTGATCAGCTCCCCCTGATACCAACATGTGCTGGCACCCAACATAGAGTTATCTTTTTTATCTTGAACCTCCCTCACTACTGGATGTGATGAGTTTAAACTATTGATTGCTTGCAAGGCACTACGAGAGTCACAATATATTACAACAGAATGGTTCATAAGATCTCTAGTCATCTTAACTGCTGCAAGGATGGCATGTAACTCTGCAGTGAAGATCGAGGCTTCTAGAGAAAGACTGCCAGATGCAGTCTTCCTTCTGCTCACTGCTGCAAATCCCACACCATTTTCAGATTTCGAACCATCTGTATATATTGCATCTGATCCTTGGTACTTAGAAATGTGCTGAAGAAATCTCTCTCTGTCTTCTGCTTCAGATCTCTCCCCTTTCCCAATTCCGACCAAATCCAGCTCGACTTGATTAGTCCAAGGGGGGAATTGGGGAATTCCAACAGCCAGAACCTTAGTGAGACTTAAATTAAGATCTTCCACAAGATTCTTCATTCTCTACCATAGGATCGGCTATCATCAAGGGGGTTGAAAACCAATCTGGATGTAGGAGATCCGGAATCTTTGTAGTCTCGTGTAGTAAATCAGGTTCATGTAGAACCGGTGTAATGAAAGAGGTGGTTCTCCACCTCTCAGCATACAGGGACTCCACAGGTGAAGACCTGAAAGCCCCAGTACAGATTCTGAGAGCTTCATTATGAACTGAGTCCAACATCCGGAGAACAGTGGGAGTTACAGAAGAATAAGCTTCACGTCCATAATCAAGCTTACTACGAATAAGCATTCGGTAAAGCCGTAGAAGCGTTGTGCGGTCTGCACCCCAAGATAAATGTGAAAGAACCCACAAAATACTAAGCGCTTTTGTAGCCTTCACTTTTAACTGTTTGATGTGAGGCACCCATGTAAGTCTTGAATCAAAAATTAGACCCAAGTACTTCACCTCTTGGATAAATTGCAGTGGGTTTGCGCCTAAATAGAGGGAAGGATGCAACTTTCCTCGTTTGTGGAAATGTATAGCAATGGTCTTGCTTGGAGAAAATTGAACCCTGGATATGTTGCCCACGGTACAACCTGATTTATTGCAGTCTGCATGTGTCCTTGCACATCCTGTAAGCTTCCTCCTGAGCAGTACAGTGTAAAGTCATCCACATAGAGATTACATGAGACCGCACTTGGAACAACCTTTACGATGTCATTTATAGCAATGGCAAACAGGGTCACACTTAAGACACTCCCTTGTGGGACTCCTTCCAGCTGATCTTCCAGGTTAGAAAAACTGTTTCCTACCCGAAACTCTAAACTTCCTGTCAGCAAGGAAGCTTTGTATGAAGGTAGGTAATGCTCCTCTTAAACCAATGTCGTACAGCTTCATGAGTATGCCATGCTTCCAAGTAGTATCGTAGGCCTTTTCAAGGTCAAAGAAGACTGCTATCATGTGACGTCGCTGTGCGAAGGAATTCTGTATAGCAGTTTCCATCGTCACAAGTGCATCTGTGGTCGATCTCAATTTTCTAAAGCCATATTGATATGGGGTCAACACGTTTTCTTTTTCTAGCAGCCATGTCAACCTGAAGTTTACCATTTTCTCCATCAGCTTGCAGATGCAGCTGGTGAGGGAAATTGGTCTGTAATTTCCTGGTGTGGAAGCATCTTTGCCAGGTTTAGGAACAGGAATGATAATAGCTTCTCTCCATGTGGATGGCACTGTGCCTTCCCTATAGATCCTATTGAATAGGTCTAACAGGAACTCCTGGGAGCTCTCTGGTAAGTGAGATATCATTTGGTATGGAATATTGTCACTTCCTGGGGCAGTCTTACAGCAGAGCTGCAAAGCAGAGTCCATCTCCTTGCGCAAAAATGGCAAGTTATATGGAAGTTCTTCTGTAATCCTACTGAAGAACAACACTGGGTGTTGTTCCTGTTCAGCCCGAAGAGTGGAGAATCGAGCAGTGTAAGATGCTCCAGAGGAGATCTCTGCCATGGATTTAGCATTTGCAAAATCTTTTTTGTCTGTGATGATTATGCCATCTATCTGCAGAGCAGGTTGTGACATGGATGTGCTCTTTCCAGTGATCTTACGCACCTTGTCCCATACCCATGCTAAGGGGGTCCCAGAGTTAATTGAGGAGACATACTGTCTCCACAACGTCCGTCTAGCTTCCTTTAGCACACACATGGCCTTGGCTCGGGTCTTTTTGTAATTGATCAAGGTTACAATGCTGGGGCATCGTTTCAACTGCCTTAATGCAGCTTTTCTTGCTCTGACAGCTTGTTGGCATTCATCAGACCACCATGGTACTGGAGGTCGATGGTAATGCCCGCTACTTTTGGGAATGGATGCTTCTGCTGCAAGGTGAATTCGTGATGTGAAGTGATTAACAACATCTTGAACATGCTGGAAATCATTCACAGATCCTTGCAATACTGCAGTTGATCTAAAAAGATTCCAGTCCGCATGTTCAAGTTGCCATCTCTGCACTCCATTGACTGGAATACCATTCACCTCTTCCAAAATTATTGGAAAGTGGTCGCTTCCATGTAAGTATTCCATGACCTGCCAAGTGAAGTTCAACTGTGAATCAGGTGAGCCTATTGATAGGTCTATATTGGAGAACGTCCCAGTTTGAATATGGAAATGTGTGGGAATGTCATTGTTCAGTAAATCTGCATCTACTCGTAAGAACAAGGACTCCAAGGCCCTTCCTCAAGGGTTGCACAAAGTGTCTCCCCAGAGGTGATGCCGACCATTGAAATCTCCCAAGAGTCGAAATGGATGTGGCAACTGCTCAAGTAGATTTTCCAAATCCTTAATGTTCAGATTGCAACAGTGTAAGGTCGTGTCAAGCCTATTCTCACAGTCTTCACCTGCAGTGTTGTCTGCAGGTGGATGGCCTGGAAGGGAATATGTTGACGTACCATTACTGCTACTCCTCCATGAGGTCCATTGTAAAAGGTCCCATAATGGGCTTGAACTTGGAATCCTCTCAGGGAAAGGATACAATTTTCCATGGTCATAATCTCTTGTAGACATACACAAAATGGATTATATGAAGCTATCAGATGTTGCAGTTCTTCCCATTTTGCATGAATTCCCTAACAGTTCCATTGCATTAGGTTATCCAGTTCTTTAGATTATTTCTTCATAAGGTGTTTGGTAGCACCTGTGGTCAAGGTTTGCCCCACACCTTTAGGCTGTCCCTTTCCATGATCCTGTGAGTACTTTTTTAATGGTTGTTTACCTGTGGAACTAGTTTCCACAGGTTTCCCTCGGACAGGTTCAGGATTTCTTTGCCTAGCAAAGAACGGACCGAGCCTTTGCTTCAGGGCATTCTGTCTAGCAGCGGAGGCCCCGTGGATGCTGTGGCAGCTGGAGTCTTTTGCACAAGTTCAGGATTCCTTTGCCTGGGCAAAGGGCGTGCCTGAGCCTTTACTTCAGGGGCATTCTGCCTAGCAGTAGAGGTCCCTGTTGATGTGGTGGCAGCTGGAGCTGTCACCGTTGAGGCCTCTGGAGCCTTAAATGATGGCTCCAAAGACCTTACTTTGGGAGGAGGAGTCTCCTCAATACACCCCTCACTCCTACTCCGTTTCTGGTGGAACAACTCACCAGAGGCAGTGTCAGCAATTTGGGACTGAGGGTTAAAGGAAGTGGCAGAGTGTGTGTTGTAAGAAGCATTGGAGGGCAAGGGTTGGTGGGAAGGAGGATGGGCTAAAACCGAAGCAAAGGACCTACCTGGTTGTGCAAACAGCACATAGGCATGTCGCTTTGCCTCTGGAAAACTAACTTTTTCCTTGCTCCTCATTACCAATACTTCCTTTTCAAATTTGTACCTTTTACATTGCTTTGAAGAAGCTTCTTGAGCTTCTTTGCAGTGGTAACAGCATATTGGACCTGGACAGTTGTCATCTCCTTGATGACCTATTGTACCACACTTAACACATACTCTTGGTTGCCCATTTTCTTTAAAATGGCTAGAGTTGGCCCCATGCCCATAAACCTGGCAGTGAAAGCACCACATAGGTTTGGGCACATATGGCTTTACCTTGAGGTGGTACCATGCTAACTTAACTGATTCTGGAAGGACTAACATGTTAAAAGTTAGAAGAAGAGCTGGTGTCGACTGTTCCAAACCATCAACTTTCTTCTTAAAACATTTTACTGCCACTACATTAAAATTCTCTAGTTCCTCTAATAGTTTCTCCTCAGAATACCTCATCAGGTCTCGGGAAAAAACAATTCCCTTTACACTGATGGAGGGTTTTGTTAGGAGAACATGGAACTTGAGCCCCAGGAATGTCGCATATCGCACGCAGACGGTCACTCTCGTCTGGTGACGAAACCTCAACTATCAGGCTACCATCTCGCTGTGGGGTGATGTGAGGATCACGTTGACATACTTCAACAATTTTTCGATGTACTTCAAAAACATCAAGATCCATGATTGATACACCATCAATGGTCTTCACTACTAGGTATTTACTATATGAAATGCTTTCATATTTACCAGGTAAGATTTCCTTAGTGGATTGAGGAGGACTTTTCCCCTTCTTACCTGGTTTGGGAGCCCGGGAACCATTACGATTCCCATTCTTGCCCTTTGGAAGCTGGAAAGGTTCCAAAGTGACATGTGATGTTCCAGAGAGAATGGTTGGGGGATTGTGTAGGTCGTCAGGGAGAGAGCTAGATCTTTGTAAATTTGTAGTACTCATACAAATTGGAATTCTTCATTTCCTCACCCCCCCACCCACCATGGAATCCAACAAGGGGAAGCTATAGTTGGGGCTCAAAATCTCCCAACAGCCACAGGGGAAATATACACAGCCACTATTACAGTACTGATGGCAGTCGCGGGACCTATGCACTACCGACTGAATAGCGTCTGCTTGACCCTAGCCATATTTGACCAGCTGATTGACTTGACCGGGCCTTGATCAAGCCACGCGTCTAACCAGAATAAAGGACCAAAGAGGTGTTGCTAGCTGCAGGGCGCAGCGTGCAGCATCGCTCAACCTCCAGGACTCCTGTCTCCTGGTAATACAGGATGCCATGCACGGCAATTACACGTGGGAGAGTTCTCCCTGGTCCAAGATGGAATGAACCAGGGGTGGGTGCACCATCCCCTCTCTTAGGCCTTGGTGCACCAGGAAGCCATTTTGTCTCATCCCTCACTGGTGACCCCTCGAGTATGGGTAGCCCTCTGGTCCAGCTCACCAGATCATTGGGACCTCAAGCCCCCCCACCGCGGCAAGGCGGCTTCCGTTAGGGGGGTTGGTGAAAGGACACAGCCTTGCCTCAACCCTAAATTAACAGGGAAGAAGTTTGACAGGTCCCCACTACACTTTACAGCACTTTCAGTACCGGTATATAGGCTTCCTATTAGGCCATAACCTGTGTCGGAATTCTCCTTAGTCTCAGAAACTCCCATAGCAATTCTCGATGCACCGATGCCTTCTTGAGGTCGATGTAGGCTGTAAACAATCCACAACCGAACTCATTACGGCGTTCCACAATTACTTGAAGCACTAGGATACAGTCTTGTGGACTTGCCAGAAGTGAATCCAGAATGATCCGGTCTCTTAGTAGTTGGTTATGGATCCGTTTCAGAAGAATGTGGTCGAAAACTTTGCCTGAGCAATGAAATGCCACAGTAGTTGCCACAGTAGTTGCTACAGTCCCAACGATCCCCTTTCCCCTCCAGAGAGGGATGACCATATCAGAGCGAATGGTACAAGACTGCTAGATGGCAGTAAAGACGGCATACAAGCTTCGTGCCATTAGCCAGTTCATCAGGGATACCACATATACCTGTGGCTTTCCTACACTTCAGCTTGGAAATCACCATCCTAACCTCTGTTAGGGTAGGAGGTTCCTCGTTGATGAGTGGGTCCAGCACAGGTATTGTGATACCACTTGCATCCAAACTAACTGTTGGAGAGTCTACCTGGTACAACTGCTCAAAATACTCAGCCCAGTGTTCATGAACCCCAACATGATCTGAGATGATCTGTCCATCCACTGAGCGGACTGCGGTGATCTGCAAGGAGGACTTAGAGTTTAGCTTTCTCAGGGCTTGGTGGGAAGGGTGAAGGTCATTTACTAAGAAATGGTCTTCAACCTCCTCAGCAAGATTGCTGATGAACTGTTCCTTGTCCCTTCTCAGCTGTATCCGAGCCCTACGCACCAAAGAGCGATGCAAATCCTGATTGCCATTCAGCCAAGCCATGCAACATGCTACAGTGGCCTCTAATGTCTCCAGGGAGATGGAATTCTGCCTTGCCCTTGGGCGTACACCAATGGACTCCTGCGCTGCTTTGAGTGAATCGATCAGAGACTGACATGGTGAACCCACAGGCACACTCCCCCTCCCTCAGTCTGTCCAAGTGAAACACCCTAGAGTGGCCACTGGGGGGATGAGGAGTTTTGAAGTGGACCTGGAGGGTAGCCACTACCAGCCTATGGTCAGTGCCACAGAACTCGGTACTCCGGTAAACCCTGCAATTCTGGAGGATCCTCAATTGTGTGCTAACAAGAATGTGGTCGATTTCCTCGGCCACTGGACCCATATCGCTATACCATGTCCAGCAATGCTGGGTGGAGCGTTAATGCCAGGAGCCAGAAATCCTCATTCTCTGGGACCTAATAAAGTCACAGAGAAGGAGGTTGTTTTTGGCTTTTTGGGTTTCAGCCCCTTAGCCAGGGGGCCGACGGGACATCTGTAGTCACTTGATCACAGCCAGTCCCAAATTAAATTCACCCGGGAGAATACGAATTCTCCCCCAGGGAAATTGCCCAAACCCCCGGATGTGATTTTTGGCATAGAACGCCCCCTTTAAAATCGATTTGCAAACACAGAAAGAGTTTATACAAAAACAACAGGGAACCCCAAAAAGCCCGCTTTCAGCCCTAAATGCCATAATATGCTATCCCCCGGTGTTCCCTTCTGACTGAAAAAGGTTTGGGTTTACTCCCTGAAGTGAGCCCCATCCCCAAACGACCCCACCATTAAGGTTTACCCCTATCCCAAAAATCATGCGGGGCGCCAGGTCTTCAAACCTCCGAAAGGGCAGCAACCCCCCAAAAACCCCCCCAAATTCCCCCTCGATAGCAGAGGAAAAATGCTTATCCTGCAGCAAAAAAAACTGAAGTTCCAACCGCCAAACCGATAGCCGAAAAAGGGGGATAAGCCCCTCGGGAAATTGCTCTAGGTGAACCCCACCTCTGCCAGCCCTGCCCCAGCACCCCTCCCCCCAGCATATCCCTTTATTTTGGTTGTTGCTGGTGAGTTATCTAGGGGGAGGAGGGCTGGCCAAGCCCACCAACCCCCGAGCCACCCATTAAACCCCCAGGGGGATTTAAGGGGCGGTTTTGGTATGGAGCCAGGGTTTTGGCCCAGGGCTGGGGGACCATGACCCCCCCATCCCTTTGGGGGGCTCCCTTGCTGCTCCCGAGATACCCCACGGGTTTTAGCATGGGACCGCGGGTTTCCCCTAGTATCCAAGGGTGGCCACGAGGAATGCCCGGAAAAGAGGCGGTAAACCCGGGCAGGGGAGGCTTATGCAGGTTGTTTCTCAAATTTCGCACTAGGCAGCCAAAAGGTAAACAGCTGAAACGAAAAGGAAATGCAAGCTTTATCTAGGCTACCACCCCATCGTTCAATCCCCCAAACATGAAGCCCCCACCAAATACACACACACACAAAACCAAAACACACCACAACACACAAACACACAAACCAAATTTTATATAATATTTTAATATTTATTTTTATTTTAAATTTTATAATATATTATTATAATATTATAACGTTATTATATATTTTAAAAAAGGAAAATATATATATTTATAATAATATAAAATATAAAATATAAATATTATATAGATAAATATATAGAAATATGGGTTATATATATATAAATTTATAAATTATATTTTATATATATAAAAATATATATATATTTTATGTATAAAATAAAAACCCCACACATACACACACACACAAAAACACACACATTATATGTGTATATATATATATATATATTTTATATATTTTAAAATTTTTAAATAATAAATAGAAGAGAGAGAGAGAGAGAGAAGGGGGGAGAGAGAGATAGAGAGAGACAGAGGAGGGAGGGGGAGAGAGGGGGAGAGAGAGAGAGATTTTGTCTGTGTGTGTGTATACTTTTATACACCCACACCACCCCAAAATACATATGTGATAGATAGATAGATAGTTTAAGATATATATGTGCGGGGTGTGGGTGTGGTGTGTGTGTGTGTAATTTTAATTTATATAAAAATTAAATTATTATGGTATTATAATAAAATAATAAATATATTATATATAAAATAATATATATAATATATATTACACACACAAACACACCACACACACACACCCCACACACCCACAATGGGATATATATATATATATTTTTTTTTATTTTTTAAAATTATATATAAAATATAATAATTATAATATATTTTAAAATATATCAGGGGTTTTTAATATAATATATATATATATATATATATAAAATAAAATATATATATAATATATATATATATATTAGTTTGTGGGGTTGTTTTTTTGGGGTTTTTGTTGCGTGTATAAAAATATATAATATATACAATAACATATATATTAATATTATATATATGGGTTTAAAAATTTTTAATATATAATTTATATTTTTTTATACACGCACACACGCACACACACCACACACACAAAACCTTTTAATATATAATATTAATATATATAATTATAATTATAGATAAAATATATATATATATATAATATTATAATATAGGGGGTGTAATATATAAAATATATATTAGATAATTTTTTAAAATAAAATATATAATATATATAAAATTTTATATATATATATATTATATATATAATGTTGGAAATGGAATGTGGGTGTGGGGTGGGGGGTGGGGGGAAAATAAAAAAAAAAAATACTTTTTTTAAAAGGGAAATATGAAAGTATTACAAAATTATACAAAATAAAAAAATGTATTATGTATTTTATGTTTGAAAGGGTATATCCCATTAAATATCTTTTCTGTCTGTGTTATATAAAACCCCAAATATTTTGTTTATATAATGTATATTTATATATATATTTTATATAAATATATATATATATAATATATAATTATTTTTTAATATATAAAATTTTATTTTAATCTAAAAAAAAAATTAAAGCTGTTTTTTTGGGCCGTTTAAATTTAAAATTCATTAAACCCTTTAAATTTTTGGGTTTTGTTTTTAAACCATTCTTTTTAATTGATTTTCTGAAGATTTTCAAACCATTTTATGGAAAAAAAATTTATAAAAAAACAAAACTTCCTGTGAAAAAAATTTTTTCCTGAAAACTGTTAAATTTTTACCTGCATATTAAAAAAAAGCTAATAATAAGGAAATAAAGAAGAGTAAAAGGGCCCCATTCTGCACCCTTAAAAGTTGTTTGGGAAAATTTTTAAAGCAGCCATTTTTTGGAAATCGGGGCCCATGTGTTGGTTAAAAAAAAATTTTCAGTGAAATTGGGGGATTTCGGAGCAATACTCGTGGGGACGCCCCTGATGCCTTTTTAGCCTTTATAACACATAACCCCAAAAAAATTTCATTTCGATAGGGGGCCTTATCTCAAAAAAGGGCATTTTTGGACATTGGCCCCTTCAAAGTTTTCCCGGCTTTAATATAATTTTTAAAATATTATAAAAATTAATATATATTTTAAAATTTTAAATTTTAATTTTATAAAACTTATATATTATATATATTTTTTGTGTGTGTGTTTTGTGTGTGGGTGAAATCCCAAAATATATATAAATATAATATTTTATAATATATTTTAAAAATATAATATATATATATATATATAAAAATTTTATATGTATTACACACACACATATATATGTATATATATAAAATATAAAATATATATATAATAATTATATATATATATATTATATATATATACATTTTTCTATTGTTCTATCATATCTTATCTTTTTCTACCCAAATCTATCTATCTACTATCTTCTATCTATCTTTTTCTATTTTATCTATATATATTATATATTATTATAAAAGGGAAAATTTTTACATATATATATTTTTTAATTTATAATAATATATTTTATATATATATAAAATATATTTATATATAAAAAAAATATATATATAAAAATTATATATATAATAATATAAAATTATATATGTTATAAAATGCTTTAATATATATTAATATTTTATATATATATATATATAAAATAAAATATAATATTTTAAAATTATGTATATTTTATATATAATTATATATATATATTATTATATATATAATTTAAAAATTATATATATAAAATATATGTTTGTGTATTATGTTTATATAAAAATATAATATATAATATATATATTATATAATTTTTATATATAAAATATATATATATTTTAATGTATCTTTGGGCATTTTATAAAATTTAAAATTAATATATATATATATATATATTATTATATATTTTAATATAATATATAATATATGTATTTAAAATATATATAGAATTAAAAATTATATTAATTTTATATTTATATATATATAAAATTAAAATTAAAAATATGAAAATTATATTGAATTATTATATATTTTTAATTTAAAATTAATATATAATATATATATATAATATGTATATATATATATATTTTAATATTTATTTTAAATTTATATATATATATAAAATTATATATATATATATATATGTAAAATCCCTTAATATTTTTTATATAATTATATTATATTTTAAAATTATATATATATATAGTTTTAAAATATATATATATATAATAATATTATTAATATATATATAATATATTATAAAATATATATATATAAAATATAAAATATATATATATATATATATAATTTAATATAAAATTTTATATTTTATATACTTTAATATATATATATATTATTTTTTATATTATATATTATATTTTATATATATTCCAAAACCTAATATATATATATTTAATTATATTATATTATATTTTAAAATTATATAAAATTCTATAGGTATTTTAAATTATATAATCTATATTATATATTATTATTAGATATATTTTTTATTTTGAAATATTTTATATAAAATTGAAAATATCCCTATATGATATAGATATAGATTAGATATAGATTTATGTATTATTTTATTATAGTATAGGGTATATATTATAAAATTATATATCTATTTATTTTAATATATTATATATAATTATATTAATAATAAAATATTGTGTGTTTTTGTGTGGGGTGTGGGGTGTGGGGTTTGTGTGGTGTGTGGGTGGGTGTAGGGTTTTGGGAAAAATAGCAATTAAAAAGGGGAATTTCAAAATTTACTGAATCTATGCATAGTTTTTACCCGATATTTATTAACCTTTATACTAAATGGGATTTTGAAATTGATAGTACAGATATGAAATAATATAAGAATTAAATTCTGAAATGTTTAACCCCAAAAAGACTTTCCTAGCACAAGAAAAAAAAATAAAAATATTTTATGAAAAGGTACCCCAATTTTTTGGGAATGAAAGGGTTTCCAATTTTAGAAGAACCGAAATCACCCTTTTTCCGGTTCCCTAAAAAATGTTAAAAAGCCCCTAAGGCCCCAAAGGTCATATAACAAACAAAAAAAATGAGGAAAAATGAAAAAAAAAGGCTGGAACAAGTTTGGGAAATTTTTAAAAGGGGAAAAAAGGGGGAAAAAGGGTCGACATTTCCCGAGACTTTTCGAAATTTCCCCAATGGGCTGAGCTTTAAAATTTTGGGTTAATGTGTTGAAAAATGTACGAAAAAGTGACGCCGCCCGAGACTCTAAAGAGAGGGAAAGAAAAAGAAGAAAAAGAGGAGAGAGAGAGAGAAGAGAGAGAGAGAGAGGAGAGGGGAGAGAGGGGGAAAAAGAAGAGAAGAGAAAAACCGACAGACGACAGACAGACGGGAAAAAACAGACAGTTTCAGCGTGGCAGCGACCAGGGAAAAAAAAAAAAACCAAGTTTAAAAAAAAGAAAAGAAAAAAAAAAAATTATAAAAATATATATATAAACTATAATTAATAATATTTTTAGATTATATAAAATTAATACTATACATTTTTTTTTTGTGTATAATATATTATTATTATATATATTATTATATAATATATCCCATATACATATATGGGGGTATAATATATAATAAAATATATATATAATATATTTTTATATAAATATCCCATATACAATATGTGTATATATAAATATATATATTTTTAAAAATTTTTAAAATATAATATATATAAAATATATAAAAACACATACACACACACACACACAAACACACACACAACACATACACACCCCACACACCCCCCCCAAAACACACAACACAACACCACACACACCCCTATTTTAAAATATATTAATATATATTTTATATATATATATATAAAAATATATATATTTATATTTTTATACATATAAGATATAATGCTTTGCAAGGTGCTTGGGTGTGTGTGTGTGACAAAGGGGTAGCCTGACTTCCCCAAGGGGGAAGGGGAAAGGAAACTAAGAATAAAAAAAGCTAACTTTGAAAAGGTCACATCTAGGGTGGGGTTAAAGAAAAACGCCCGTACTTGGGGGCATTTTTTAAAGAAACAAACCAAAAACTTTTGGGGGCCCTCTTTTAAGGGATCTTTAATGTTATATTTTTCAATATATACTGGGAAAAATTAGGGAAAAATCCTTTCAATTTTTGAAAATTTCAATTAAATAAAAAAAATAAAATCTGGGGTGATTAATAACAATAAAATAAAGGACCTTAAAAATTGAAAAATTGGTTTTATGATAAGTAATTTAAACCCTTAATCAAAAAAAGAGAATGATAAAAACTTTTTTACGGACATTAATAGATAAAAGACTGCTATATACAATTAAAAATCTATTTTTTAAAACGGGTTTTCCTTGAAAAATTTAAAAAATTTTATTTTTTTTTAAAAAAACATTATATTTGGTACAAAAAACAGAAAAGGCTGTAAGAAATCCCAAAAATTCTGTCACTTTCCCAAGACATTTGGATTCACATACATTATATACAATAAAAATTTTGGGATAGATTTTAAATTGATAAACGGGAAAAAATCCAAAATTTTTTCCAAACCCTTAAACGATTTGTTTTCCAGAAAATTTAAAAAAGAAAAAATTTATTATGACTTTTATGTTCAAAAAAAATTTAAAAATTTTTAATTATGAAATTAATAAAATTATAATTTTTCACAGATTGCATGTTAACATTGAAGAAAAGGAAATTTAATAAAAGTTAAAAAGTATAATCAAACAAAATTTTAAAGTACAGCAAAAACATTTCTATTTTATGTATACACCCCCCCCCCCCCCCCACCAAAAACAGCGTGCCCTCTATAAAAATTTAATTTGGACTAATTTCCCTACATGGGACCTTTTAAAAAAAAACAGTTCCCAGAAAGGTCCCACAGTAGATAGAAAATCCCCCCGGGAAAAAAAAAATAATCAACCCTTGCCCTCCCGAAAAAAGAAACCCAAATTAAAAAATCAATTAAAAATTTAAAAAGTAAATCTCCTGTCCACAACATTTCGAAAGTGAAATAACATTTCCAAATGCATGGGGCATTACAGTTTTTTCCCTTTAAAAAAGTTTTGCTAAAAACAGCCATAACGCCTAAGTTTAAATACATCACCAAAAACAAGTAGGGTTTTAAAAATGGTTACCATAAAACGACAAGTAAATAAAAAACCCTCGACGAAGGGCCCCCCAGATAAAACATGCATTAAAAAAAGTGTAATTTCAAGGGATGGCAAACTCAATCGGTGCCCCGACGTTAAACCCCGGGATGGCCGGGGGTTTGGTTGAGGGCACGCGCTGGTAGGCTTACATCTCTGAAAAAATTTCCAGATTTCAGAATCCCTTTCTAAAATTCCCTAACCCCAAGCCCCATCCTTTTCCATTCCAAAAATCGGGCCCAAATTCCTCCTTCCCCCAAAACAACTTTCCTTTCCTTTCCCTTTTACCCATTTCCGGGAAACCTACTAATTATTCATATTATAATGGGATGCCCTTCATTTTAATTTTAAATTTCGTATTGGGGCCCCTTTAACAGACACTGTTCAATGTTTGTGCACGAGTATAGGCGTGGGGCATGGAAAGTGTGCAGGTGTAAAGCTTTTTGTGTAGGGGCCCTGTGCAGTGTGTATGTGTGGTGTGGTGTTTTTGTGGTGTGTGTGGGGTGTGGTTGTGTGTGGTGTTTGGTTTTGTATGTGGGGTGTTTGTGTTTTTTGGGGTGGTGTGGGGTGGTGGGTGTGTGTGTGGTGTGTGGTGGGTGTGTGTGGGGGTGTTGGGGTGTGTTTGTTTTGTGTTTTCAAAAGAAGCAAAGCAAAATGCATTTCTTTAAAATTATATAAAGGGCACGTATGTCGCAGCCGGGGCCCCGTGTATTTCAGGGATGGTGAAAACGTTGGGTTTTAAACCCCGGTTTTTATTTTTTGGTATTTTGATGGTAAGAAATACAAGGTTTATGTGATGTTCCTTTTGCTTGTACAAACGGGGTACAGTGTATAAAAACGTAGGATGTATAAAGTTGCATGTACTTTTATGTATAGGGGTTTTTGTGTGTGGGGGGTATATGTTATATATATTTTCTATAAAATTATATATATATATAATATATATATAATTAATTTTTATATAATTAATAATTTTATAAACATATATATTTTAATATATATATAAAATTTATATATAATATAAAATATACCCTTATATTTTAAAATATAAAAATTTTATATTAAAAATTAAAACATATAATATTATAATTTTTATATATTAAAATATAAAAATAAAGATATTTATATAATCAAAATATTAAAAGGGGGTGTGCGTGTGTGTGTGGGGTGTAAGGGGGTGTAGGGGTGGGTGTGCGTGTGTGTGATTTTGTGTTGTGTTGGGGGGTGTGTGTGTGGGGTGTGTGTGTGTGTGTGTGTGTGTGTGTTTGTGTGTGGGGTGTGTGGGGGGTTTTTGTGTGTGTGGTGTGTGTGGGTATGCATATATATGTTTGTATTTTATATATAAATATATACCCTATATATATTTTATATATATTATATAGGGTGTGTGGTGTGTGTATATTTAAATAAAATTTATATATATAATATATATATAATATATATTTTAATATATAAATTTTAAAATATATATATATATATATATTAAATATATAATGAGTGGTGTGGGGTTGGGGTATATTATATTATATATAAAATATATATATATATTATATAAAAATATATATAGTGTGTGTGTGTGTTGGGGGGTGTGTGTGTGTGTGTTTGTGGGTTGTGTGTGTATCTGTTTTATTAATTTTGTATGTGTGTTTTTTTTGTATGTGTATTGTATTTTTTCCCTATGTAGTGTATGTTATATGTATATATATATTTATATTATATTTTATATAATATATATATTATATATTTATATATATATATTATTTTTTATATAATATATATATATAAAAAAAATATATATATATATGTGGGGTGTGTGGGGTTTTACAGGTGTATACACTTAAATATGTGGGTGGGAAAACTGTGTACCATAAACGATGTGCAAAGTTTTTGGGGATGTGCATAAACTATGTATGGATAATTAAAAAAAAAGTGGTGTATAGGCATAAATATCTGTACAAAAATTTTACGCCCTGTAGGTTGCATGGCGGGGGGCTATTTCAATAGTATTTTGCATATGATGTGCGGATATGGCTTTTAAAGTGCATTTCTGTGCTTGTGCTTTTTTTTGTAAAAATGTAGGAGTATTTTGCATACCATTGCATAGGACCATATGTAAAAAGGGGGATGCTTGCATGTGCAAAGTGCACGAAAAAGAACAATGGTAGTACTTAACGCATTTTTCGGGTTTAAAAACTGTACTAGGTGTAAAAATTGGCATGAATGGAAGCCCGGTAAGAAAAATCAACATAATGCGCTTCTGATACTCAAACCCCGTTTACGGGAGTAGCCCTGGTGTAGTTTGCAGACCCGTACGTTTTTCTGCTCAAAGTCTACACTAGAAGGGATTATCAAAAGGCATCCCGCCTTTTGAAAAAAAAATATCATGGAATTCCATATTTTAAGCAAAAGGGGTGGCTTTTAGTGATTATATAATTAAAACAAA
>NC_051396.1:19398914-19403914 GCF_015228065.2 Penaeus monodon | reverse complement strand
TAATATATATATATATATATATATATGATATATATATATATATTATATATATATTTATATCTGTGTGTGTGTGTGCGTGTATGTCTGTGTGTGTTGTGTGTGTGTGTGTGTGTGTGTGTGTGTGTATGTGTGTGTGTGTGTGTGTGTGTGTGTGTGTTGTGTGTGTGTGTGTGTTTGTGTATATGTGGGTAGAAAGGTGCATTACAGAAATAATAATTAATGGAGGTATTGACGGCAACGAGAATTTAAATGATAATGATAATAATAACAATAATAATAGTAATAATAATAATAATAATAATAATAATAACAATAATAATAATAACAACAATAATAATAATAATAATAATAATAATAATAATAATAATGATAATAATAATAATAATAATAATAATAATAATAATTGTCATTATTATCATCAGTATTATCATTATCATTTTTATTACTATCTTTATTATTAGTATATTATTTTTAGTATTATTATTGTTATCATTATCATCATTATAATAATAATACAAATAACGATAATAATAATAATAATAGTAATAATAATAATAATAATAATAATAATATGATAATAATATAATAATAATAATAATATAATAATAATTAATATAACATGATAAATAATATAATAATAATAAATAATAATAATAATGAAATAATATAATAATATATAATAATGATAATAATAATAACAACAACAACAGCAATAATAATGATAAAAATAATAATAATAATTATTATTATTATTATTATCATTATAAAAATAATAAAAAACAATAATGATACTACAAGTACTACTACTACTACAACTACTACTACTACATCTATCACTACTACTATTACTACTAACATTAATAATAATAATAGTAATTATGATAATTATGATTATAATAAGAACCACAACATCCGCAATTATAATACGTCATCCCAATGTCGATTTACTGTTACGTTACACATATTTGGACTTAAAAAATAATAATAATAAAAAAAAAATACCCCATCAACTTGCACCGTTCATGCATGCGATCCCCACGATACGATTGTTCATAAATTGAATAAAGGAGAGGCAGAGGGTTGCAGGAAGGGCGTGTGTTGAATGCGGTTGCAATTTATGATGCAGCATCCATCTAGGTGAATAGAGGGCTGAGGAATTCTGTGATAAGAGAAAGTGTGACACGCAATGTGTACCTTTTCCTTATTTATGTATATTTGGTCGCATTGTTGCTGTTGGTGATGAAGTCAGTATTTTCAAATTTATTATTAGTGTTGGTAAGTTGTAGGAGTAATATTGGTAGAGATAATATAATATATAATGTATAATAATATCAACAAAGAATTTATAATACTAATGATAATGATGGTGGTAATGATCATGATGATAATGATGATGATGATGATGATGATGATGATGATAATAATAATGATAATATTAATAATAACAACAAGAACAATAATAATGATAATAATAATAATAATAATAATAATAATAATAATAATAATAATAATAATAATAATAATAATAATGATAATAATAATAATAATTATAACAATAATAATAATAAGAAAATAATAATAATAATTATTATTATTATAATATTAATAATAATAAGGCATAGCACATAAAAGCGTAATACAGAGACACTTCTATTTTCCTCTTTCTCTCTCTCACATACGCAAATGCATTTACGCGCAACCGCGCATATATAAAAATAAATAAATTAATTAATATAATAAAATAAATAAAATAATAATCACACACGCACACACAGTTATAGAAATACTTCGTATAAATCATATGATCGAGACGATAAAAATCCCGAGATAGTGCTATTTTATGCCAAAACTTGGTCTTTGGTATCATATGATTTGATCGAATTCACGCCCGCAAATTCATTTATTTATAGATTGACTCTCCTTTCCATTAGCTTCCCTGTCTAATACTATTTTTTTTTTATATAGATTATTAGATCTTTTAAAATTAAACTATTGGTTTATTTCATCTAACTTGCTCTCTCCCTTCCTCTTTGCTACATATCTATTTCCCTTCGAAATCAAATTGTCCGAAAGTTTAGCAGTATGAGAAAATACAATCATTCCCATCAGAACAAAGAAGGCATATTGGCATCCACCGCTCTTATGTCATGAAGGCTTACTCGTTCTATTTCGTGCATGATTCAGCAGGCATTAGCCCATCTCTCTCTCTCTCTCTCCCCTCTCTTTTCTCCTCTCTCCTCTCTCTCATCGTTTTTAAGGAAGAAGAGATGAGAGAGAGAGAGAGAGAGAGAGAGAGAGAGATGGGCTAATGAATAGATAAGCAAAATATACACAGGTATAGAGAAAAGAAAAGAAAGAAAAAAGCCACACAAGTAATGAATAGATACTAAT
This sequence comes from Penaeus monodon, assembly GCF_015228065.2. Lineage (NCBI taxonomy): Eukaryota > Metazoa > Arthropoda > Malacostraca > Decapoda > Penaeidae > Penaeus > Penaeus monodon. Next base: position 19,401,523 of record NC_051396.1, on the reverse strand, counting down.
TCTCCACACACACACACACACACACACACTGTCATTGCTATCATTTTTACTATTATTATTATCATTAATATTGTTATTGTTATCATGTTTATTATTATTATTAAATCAGGAAAAATCAGCCCCGCTTTGCTCACTTTTCCCCGGCGGGGCGGACGACCCGTTTTTGGGGCATGGTTTTTGTAACCCACAACCAATCGCCGCATGCTGTTGCGGGGGTCCATCATTATCCCACTCTCTCTCTCTCTCTCTCCCTCTCCTCCTCCTCTTCTCTCCTTTTCTCTCTCTCTCTCTCTCTCTCTCTCTCTCTCTCTCTCTTATCCTTCTTCTTTCTTCCTCCTCTCTCTTTTCTCTCTCTCTCTCTCTCTCTCCTCTCTCCGGGCTCTCTAGCCCCCGGGCTAGTACAGTGGTAACGTGTCGCCTCTCATCCGAGGGGTCGGCGGTGCGCGCCCCGCCCAGGGCGCGAGAAAATTGCAACTGTCCCCCTGGAGATTAGTACCGTGGCTGGGCACCACGGCGGGTAAAAGGACTAGGTTTCAGCCGAGGGTCGCACCAGCTGACAAAAGGGGAGCAAAATCAAACAGACAGTATGTCACACCAAGAAATCCATTGTCACAAATGGAATAAAACCAAACTCTCTCCTGCTTCTCTCTCTCTCTCTCTCTCTCTCTCTCCTCTCTCTCTCTCTCCTCTCTCGTCTCTCTCTCTCTCTCTCCCCCCCGCTCCTCCCCCCTCTCTCTCTCTCTCCGCTCTCTCTCTCCCTCTCTCCCACACACACCACACACACAAAAACACACACACAACATACATAAAGCAACAACAAAACCACACAACACACAAACACACACACACACCACACACACACACAACACACACACACACACAAAAAAAAATATATATATATATATTATATATTTATATAATATATAAACAGTTACATAATATAAATATATGTATATAATATATATATTTTTATTATATATATATATATATAAAATAAAATATATATAATATAATATATATAATATATAAAAAAAAAAAAAAAAAAAAAAAAAAAATAAAAATAAAGCGGGGGTGGGTGGCGGGTGGTGGGGGGTGGTGGGGGTGGGTGGTGGGTTGGGGGGTGGGGGGGGGGGGGGGAGAGAGAGAGAGGAGCGAGCGAGGAGGGAGGGGAGAGGGGAGAGGGGAGAGAGAGAGGGGGGAAGAGAGAGAGAGAGAGAGGAGAGAGAAAGAGAAAGAGAAAAAGAAAGGAAAGAGAGAGAGGGGGAGAGAGGGAGAGAGAGAGAGAGGGAGAGAGAGAGAGAGGAGAAAAAACACACACGCACACACACACGCAGAAACCACCACACACACACCACACACACACACACACACCACACACACACACACACACCCAACCAAAAAAAAATAAAAAATTTAAAAATAAAAAAAAAAAAAAAAAAAAAAAAAAAAAAAAATAATTTAAAAAAAAAAAAAAAAAAAAGGGGGGGAAAAAAAAATTTTTTTTTTTTTTTTGGTTTTTTTTTAAAAAAAAAAAAGAAAAAAAAAAAAAAAAAAAAAAAAAAAAAAAAAAAAAAAAAAAAAAAAAAAAAAAAAAAAAATTTTTTTTTTTTTTTTTTGGTTTTTTTTTTTTTGGGGGGGGGGGGGGGTTTTTGGGGGGGGGTTTTTTTTGTTGGGTTTTTTAAAAAAAAAAAAAAAAAAACAAAAATAAAAAAAAATTTAAAAAAAAAAAAAGGGGGGAAAAAAATTTTTTTTTTTAAAGGGGGGAAAAAAAAAAATTTTTAAAAATAAAAAGAAAAAAAAAATAAAAAAATTAAAAAATTTAAAAAAAAAAAAAAAAAAAAAACCAAAAATAAGGAAAAAAAACGAGGGGGGGGGGGGGGGGGGGGGGGGGGATCGACAAAAAAAAAAAAAAAAAAAAACAAACACAAAAAAAAAAAAAAAAAAAACAAAACACCACAAAAAAAAAAACAACAAAACAGGGGGGGGAAAAAACAAAAAAAAAACACACACACACACACACAACACACAACACACACAACCACACACACACACACACACTTTTTTTAAAAAAAAAACAAAAAAAAAAACAATATATATAATAATAATAAAAAATATAATATATAATATAAAAATATTATAAAATATATAATATATATATTATAGTAATATAAATATATATATATATATAAAATATATATATATTAATATATAGAAATATATTATATATATAATGTATAATATATAAAATATATCTGTATATATATAAATATATAAGTTTAAAATATATTATATATTATATATATTATGTAATTTTATATATAATATATATATATATATTTTATATATATATATATTATATAATATATATTTTTTTTTGTTTGTTTTTCTATATATATATATTTTGATTTTTATATATATATTATATATATATTTTGTAATTTTAATATTATAATATAATATATTTTATATAAATATATATTTTTATAAGTTTTTTTATATATTTTTTATATATATATATTTAAATATATTTTAAAATTATATATATTATATAATTATATATATATATATATAGTATATATATATAAAGAGAGAGCGAGCGAGCGAGAGAG
>NC_051396.1:19376414-19383914 GCF_015228065.2 Penaeus monodon | reverse complement strand
CCCCCTTTTTGGGGACTTTACAAAGGTCCCAGATGGAGGACCCTTTGAATTCCCGGGGTTTCCCGGATTTTGCTGGGGTTAATTAATGGTAGGGGGCTACCCTATGGCCCCACTAAAAAGTTTTTTCCATATAGTAGCCATTTAAAAGGGTTTGTTTCACTTGGCAGACTGAGAGAAATTCTCAGATCAGTCTTGACGATTCACAAAAATTGAAATTTGGGAAGGGCCCAATGCTCTGTGGGGGGTTTCCTTCAAGCGTAAAAACATCAAAAAAGCGAGGGGGGCCATTAGGTACGCCTGAGGGAAAGGGGAGAATTCATTTTCTTGGGGGGACATTGGGGGCCCACTAAAAGCAAAACCGCATGGCTCATTTGTATGGCTACATACAGCCGAGGTTTAATAAGGGACCAGAGCCCGGGAGCGTCTGGATTTCCCTCCGGGCCAAGCCCAAAAATAGACCATATCCTAGCGATTCTAGTAATTTGTGGAACGCCATTTTGAGTTTGGTCTTGGGTTGTTTGCAGCCTCCCTCGACCTCAAAGAGGCGTTTGACTTGGTGCACAAATATTGCTGGATTTCTGAAAAAGGGGGAATTCCCAAACCCACGGACAGGAAGCCTATATCCCCTGTATTGAAAGTGTTTGAAAAGTGTGGTGGGGACATATCAAAACTTTTTTCCTGTTCATTCAGGGAGGGGGCAAGGCTTTTGCCCCTTTGCCCCCAACTTTTTCAACACTGCTTTGAGTGGATAATGGGCAGAGCTACTAGCCAAAGCCCCGTGTTGACCCAATACTGGGGAATATCAAGTTCCCCAAAACCGACTTTGCCGATGTTTTTCCCTATTCTATGGGGGGGTTTTTAAAGGGTCATGGTGGGGTTCTTGGGCATTTAGCAATGAGGCAAAGGGGGCCCTTTTGGGCCCTGGGAGGCATGGACCAAGAAAAAAAAATTCCCAGGATTTTGGGGGGGGCCCTTTTTATTTGGAAACCCTTGCAATTTGATCCATGTTTGAGGTGGGGGGACGTTTTGAAAATTTTTTTCACAGAGAGCTTTGCATATCTCTATGCCGTTAGCCCAAGAAGCCAGTAAACGGTTTGGGCTGGCGGGCGGACCCTTTAAAACTCAATAAACCCAAGAGCTTTTGGAGATGCCCTTAACCTATGCAAAAGGACCAAGCTGTGTCTTCCAACCCTTGATACTGTATTTTTGCCTAGGGAAAGGGGAAACCTAGACGCATCTATTCCCTTGAAGTCTTGCCCTTGATGCTTTGTAACAATCCTTCCCCGGGAAACCGGGTTTGGGGGGCCAAACCCAATGGTTACACCATGGGGACTGGCAGGGGAAAACCTTTTATTTGCAAAAATCCGGGAAATCCCCCAACTCAGGTATAAAAGGAACCTGCCCCTTTTTCCTTTGGGGGGGATGCCCCCTCCCATAAGGTTGTCCCACTGGCGGGGCAATCCTGGGTAGGGGAAAAGGGCCCTGGGACGACCTAGGGGGGGTCAGGGCTTTGGGAAAAGGTTTGCCCAAACCTTTCGTCATGAGGGACCTTCGTGGCGGGAAGCGAAGGGAGGTTTGGGGGCCAAGGGCCCCCCCCGCGGCTTTAAACCCCCTTGATGATGATGAAAAAGATAATAAAATTATAAAATTATATAAAATATATAATATATATATATATATATATAAATATATAGGTATGTTGTATGTATGTAAAAAATATATTTTATATATTTTTTATCTATTATATATATATTATAAAATATATATATATAAATATTATATGTATATTAAATTTTTAAATTCATACAAAATATATTGTAATATTATATATATATATATATATATATATATATATAATATATATTTTAAAAATAATATATATATATAATAAAATATATATTTTATAGGTTTTTGGTTATATGTATATGTATATTATATAAAATTTTATATATATAAAATAAAATTAATATATAATTAAAATATTTTATATATATAATGTTTTAGGGTTATATATATATATAATATTTTATATATAATATATAATTTTTATTCATAGAACATAATTTTATATAATATACTATATATAAAATATAGAAAATATAGATATATATATAATATAATATATACATATAAAATTAAAATATATATAAATAAATAATATATATATTATTCATAGTAAATACTTTAAAAATTAAATTTTAAATAAATAATATATAATATTATATAAAAATATAAAATAAAATGATAAAATTGTATATATAATTTTTTTGTGTGTGGTGTGTGTGTGTGTGTGGGGTTGGGTGTGTGGGTTTTTATGTATGTATGTATAATATATATATATTTTATATATATATATATATATTTTCTATATATAAAATTTAAAATATTTTTATATGTATTTTTGTATATATATGATGTGTATATAAAATATATATAATATATGTAAAAATAAAATTTTTTTGGGGCAAGCAAAAAACGTATTTTAAAACTTTTAAAAAAACAGATGAATATAGTTTAAAAAAAACTATTTAAAACAGAAAAAAAATATCCCTTTGGGCCCAAATGCAAAATTGCTTGAATTGCAGGGAAAACGCAAAAATTTAGAATTTAAAAAAAGCGGAAACCAATGAAAGTATCTTCCCCCTTGGGACCAGTTTCCCGCCCTCCTTTTCATAAAGGGGAAGGGCATCTCGGTTTTAAAATCTCCTGTTCTAGAGAGGAGAGGAGGTTGTCGCCCCGATCATTTTCAGGAGGCGGGGGCTTTGCCCCCGGGACTGTATGGGAGGACAGGGATTTTTAAGGGATTTTGTTTGCATGTTTTTTTTGTGTGTGATAATTATGACGATAAAGCAAACGACAATGGTCTTGTGAGGGAGGGTTGCGCGGGTGAGATGAGATGATGTTTAAGGAGGAGGATAAGGATGTGAGAAGGAGGATGACGATGACAATACCCCCCGATGAGAGACGATTGATAAGATGACAATGATGTTTATGAGGACGAAAATGGCGATGGGAGCCGAGGACGAAGACAAAGCCCAAAAACGATGATAAATAATGATGATCCCTCTACGACCCGGAGCCAGGATTTCTAGAAATTTTTTAAAAACATTTTCCGAGGTCTTTTCCCCTGGTTTTAAAATTGGATATCGGGTTTTAAGCTTTTTTGGTCGGGATGTTTGTAAATGATGGCCCCCCCCCCTTGATCAGCATCCAATAAGAGATCAAAAATGAAAATTTGCAGAAAAAATAAAATAAATATATTGGCAGTTTACCCCCCAAATACAAATAATGGGAATGATGCTAAAATAAGGGTTTACCAATTTGGACTGCTGGACATAGCAATTATTCCACGTTCCCCAAACCCCTTGATCTTGTCAGTCGCCCCCGTTAAATCAAGTTTTCAGGGGAAAGGGGGGTTTGTAGCAAAAAAAAATTCAGTTCCGCTTTCATTCCCAGAATAAAATTTTTCAGTTTTAAATCATAGCATATCCCGTTTATTTCATATGTGTGAAAAAGGAATGTTTAAATTTTTTTTTTGTTTTTATGATACAAGAATTTTTTTTTTTTACTAGTAATATTTACGAATTTTTTTTTTCCTTTACCTGAATGCCTGTTGATTTTTAAAAAATTAAAAAAACGGGAAAGAGAAAAGGAAAAAGATGAAAAAAAGAGCTCGAGGGATTTTAAGACGGACTAATTTTTTGGGCTCCCCAGTGGTTTTCACCTCGAGGAAAGGGGGATTATCCCCGCGGAACCCTGAAGGTGGAAATTGCTTGTTAGGGGCTTTCTTTGGTAATTTTGAGTATTCGTTCAAAATTTCCCTTTTATCAGTTTACCCCTTGAAAAGGGTTTTCCCAAAACAGGCTGATAACAAGGTGCCATAATTTTCTCTAAAATTTAAAGAGGGCGAACATGGAAAAAAACTCGCATCTAGAAAAAACCTCTCCGCCCCAGATATTGGGGCCCTTTGTACCATCTGATTTTCCGAAAAGACATTTTACTGATTTGACACTCTGTTTTAGGGAAGGGGAGAGAAGCGAAAGCCAAGGGGAAAATCAAAGTAATGTGCGTACTGTTTTCTCCCCGTAAATTATTGTTTCGCCTTGGCCCACATTAATGTTTAAATGACTTGATAATGGGGTGGGGGCAATTACTTTCCTGTAAAGTACTCGGGTTCATTTTACAGGGGCAAGCAGTGATGATATCTTCCCAGTGTCGGCCTCTATAACAAGCTTCACGCCACAGAAAAAACTAGCATATCGTGTTCATGCCATAGTAATAATAAACAAAAACACAAACACATAACATTACACAAAAATGAAAAAGGGAAAAAAGCCACAGTAATTTTAAATTTTTTACTGTGGCGTTTCCCCTTTCATACTAATAACTTTTTAAACTGCAGTATATTACAAGTCAAGGGTATTAATATGCAAAGACTTCAAATGGGTTTTTCTTCGGCACGGGACGTATGTTAAAAGCAAAGGGCAATAAATTAGGTACAGGTGTTAGAGAATGTGAAGTACATAGGATAAGGGGAAAAGTTTCATTTTGCGTGACCTGATTTTTTTGGGGATGATAATGTGGTGTCTAAGGAGATACCTGGTAGGCGGGTTAGAGAGCTCTTTTTTGTGTTCATTGAGAGTAAAAATAATGATGAAATAATAAAATTAATAATTTAAAAAAAAAAATTTTAATGACAGTAATAAAGTAATAATAAAAAAAGATTTAAAGATTTAAAAATAGTTAAAAAAAATGATAAGGAAAAAAATAATATTTTTTAATAACAATAATTTAAAAACTTCATTTTCAAATTTTTATTTTTGGGGTTTTTGTTTTTGTTGCTGTTGTTATTTTTATGGTTTTTTGTATTGTTAGGGTTTTTTTTATTGGGTTTTAATTTTTTGTTGTTTTTCTTTTTGTTGGTTGGGGGTTTTTGTAAAGTAAAAAAGAAATAAAAACAACAACAACCCAAAAAACCCAAAAATAAAAAATAATAAAAAAGATTTAAAAATAATAATAATGATAATAATTTTAATAATAATAATAATAATAATAATAAAAAAAAAAAAAATAATAATAATAAAAATAACAAAAAGGGTAACAAATGATTTGATAATTATAATTTATAATGATTAAAAATGGTAATGAAAAAAGATGGGGATGATGATGAGAGACGATGTGATGATGATGATGATGAGAAGATGATTTATGAAGGGTGATGATAAAGAAAATGTAAAGATAAAGATAATTTAAAATAATATAATGATAAAAAGAAAAAATGATAAAGATGATGTGATGATGATGACGATGAGAGATGATGGGTGATTTTATGATGATGGATGATGATGAGATGATGATGATGGGTGTGATTATTATGACGATGATGATGGGATAATAACAATAAAGATAATTTGGAAAAAATGGGAAAAAATATAATTAAAATAATAATAATAAAGATAATAATAATAATAATTAAAAAATAATAAGATAATGATAATAATAATAATAATTTAAAATGATAATATAATAATAATGAATACTACTACTACTACTACTTTAAACAAAAATAATTAAAAATAAATTTAAAATAATTAAAATAAAAATAAAATACTAAAAATAAAAACTATTTTTACTACTTTTACACTACTTTCTAAAACTTGGTAATTTTAAAAAAAAATAATAATAATAATAATTTAAAAAAAACAAAAAAATAATCATGATTAAAAATAATAATTATAATAATAATTTAAAAATAAAAATAAAAATAACAACAACAATAATAATACCAAAAACAATAACAATGATAATAATAAAAAATAAAAAAATAGTAAAAAATAATGATAATAATAATAAAAAACAATAATAATAAGAAAAATTTAAAATAAAATTAAAAAAATAATAATAATAAAATAATAAAATAATAATAAAAATAATAACAATAATGATAATAATAATGATGATAATAATAATAAGTAAGTTCATATACAGGACAATGCTGTGCCTGATATCTCTAGTGCCGGCCAACTATAACAAGTCCTCACAGCCACAGCACAACTTGCACATCGTGCTTGCATGCATAGCTAATAATAAACACAAACACAAACACAGTAACGTGTACACAAAGATGAAAAGGGAAAAAGCCACAGTAGTTTAATTTTCTACTGTGGCTGTTTCCCTATTCATAGCTAATAATCTTATAAGCTGCAGTATATCTACATAGTCAAGGGTATATAATATGCAATGACTTCAAATGGGTATCTTCGGCACGGGACTGTGTGTATAAAAGCAAGGTCAATAAATTAGGTACAGAGTGTTAGAGACGGCTGAAGTACATAGGATAAGGGAATAGTACATTATGCGTGACCTGCTATTTTTGGCGATGATAATGTGGTGTCTAAGGAGATGCCTGCGTAGGCGAGGTTAGAGAGCTCTTTTTTTGTGTTGTATTGAGAGTAATAATAATGATGATAATAATAAAATTGATAATAAAAATGATTATAATGAGAGTAATAATAATAATAATAAAAACAATGGTAATGATAATAATAGTAAAATAATGATAAGGAAAATAATAATATTGATAATAACAATAATAATAATATCATTATCAATATCATTATTATTGTTCTTATTGTTGTTGTTGTTATTGTTATTGTTATTGTTATTGTTATTGCTGTTGTTCTTTTTGTTGTTGTTGTTGTTAATGCTAATGAAGATAATAACAACAACAACAACAACAACAACAAAAACAATAATAATAATAATAATAACAATAATAATAATGATAATAATAATAACAATAAAGATGATGATGATGCTGATGATGATGACGATGATGAGATGATATGATGATATGATGATGAGATGATGATGATGATGATGATGATGATTTATATGATGATGATGTGATGACGATGATGATGGTATAATAACAATAATGATAAGGATTATAATAATAATAATAATAATATAATAATAATAATAATATAATAATAATAATAATAATAATAATAATAATAATAATAATAATAATGATAATAATAATCATTTATAATAATAAAAAATAATAATAATAATAATAATAATAATAATAATAATAATATAATAATAAAAATAATAATAATAATAATAATAATTAATAATATAATAATAGTAATAATAATTTAATAATAATAAAAATAATAACAATAAAAATAATAATAACAATAATAATTAAAAATTTAAAAAAAATAAACAATTTAAAAACGCGATGTGGTAATAAAAATGAAATTAGATGATAATGATGATGATATGATGATGAGATGGAGATTGGGGTGATGATGGTAATAAATAATAATGATATTGATAAAGAATTTAAAAATAGTAATAATAATATCAAAATCATAAAAATAATAAAAATAAATAATAATAAAAATAATAATAAAAAAAATGATAATATAATAAATAATTTAAATAAAATAAAAAAAAAAATAAAATAATAATAAAAATAAAATAATAAAG
>NC_051396.1:19372013-19374513 GCF_015228065.2 Penaeus monodon | reverse complement strand
TGTTACGTCCCATTATATAAATATATAATATATTTTATATAAAATATATATTAATATATAATATATATATTTAAATATATATATATATATATATTGTGGGTGGTATTTGTATATTATAATAATATATATAATTATTTTAAAAAATTATATATATATATATATATATAAAATATATATATTTTTAAATAGATTTTAAATATAAATATAATATATATATATATATATATATATTATATATATATATATATAAGAGAGAGCGAGCGAGCGGGGAGAGGAGAGAGGGGGAAGAGGGAGAGAGGAGGAGAGAGAAAAGGGGGCTAAAAAAATGAAAGAAATATATACACAGGATAAAAAGAAAAAAGAAAGAAAAAAGCCACACAAGTAAATGAGTAATTACTAATTCTTCACACACACACAACACACACACACATACACACACATACACATACACACATACACACACTCGCGCGCGCGCAAGCAGAGCCCATCACTGCCACAATCCTCCCAAGTTCCACAATTTACAAGATGCTTCGGCCTTTAAAAGGCACTTCCCCAAAAAGAAGCACCACTTTCGGAGGGGGGAAGGGGGAAAGGAAAAAATATCGGGGGGGGAAAGGGGGGTTTCGGGAGTTAGGTCACCATTAAGGGGGTTCACGAGCAGAGGGCCCAATCCTTTAGGAAGGAACATGACTTCCGCCTGCGAAGCCACCTCGTTGGAGCCCGTCTGCGTTGCAACCTTGCGCCGACCGTGGGAAGAGAGATAAATAGATCAGGAGGGAAAGGGGAGAGGATATAAGAAAAAAAGGGGGGAGGGGTTTTGGGGGAAGGTAATGAAAGAGAAGGAAAAGGGAGAGAGGGGGAAAGAGGAGAGAGAGAGGGAAGGAAGAGAGGGAGAGAGAGGGAGAGAGAAAAGAGAGGGAAAAGAGGAGAAGAAGGAGAAGAAGAGGAAAAGAGAGAGAGAGAGAGAGGAGAGAGAGAAAGGAAGGAAATATAAAAAAGGGAAGAAGGGGGGGGATGGGGGGCGGAAGGGGGTCACAAACGGAGGAAGGATAGGGGGAATGTAAGGGTAAGAAAGGGGGGGATACAAAAACACAAAGGGAAGGGGATTCGTGAAATGGATAAAGGGATGGGCAGACAGAGAATGGAGGAAAAAGGGAGAGACATAAAAGGATGGATAGCGAAAGAGCATACTAGATGTATTTTGTAAAATTTCCACGAGCTTACTTAGGAAATCTAAAAAAACTGGCCAACAAACAAAAAAAATATTTACAAATAGAGATTAAGAATACACGAAACTGTATCTGTATGAAATTATATTAACTATTCCTTCAATATTTTATAACCTAATCAAAAAGTACCTTTAATTTTTATGTTGTAAAATCATTATAATCTACTGATACCATTCATCACATTGCAATTATAAATGTACTGTTAATCATTTGATTATCATTGCTATTATCATAGGAATAATTATTATTGCCTTTGTGTTTCTGTGTTCGATGTTAAGAGCTACTTGACTTACACTGAAATCAAACATTAAAGAGAACAAAAAAGTTGGATACTAGGAAAATGTGAAAAAGTTTTGTTGTCAAAGTATTGATGTAATGCATATTCAACTCTCATTTATATGAGTCATTCTTATTCGATTTCTTAAAGAGAGAAGAAAGGAAAAAAAAAAATTTTTTGTAAAAAGGACACAAAAATAATGTAGAAACTCAGACCATTGCATCAGCTGGTTCCAGATATATTGATTATGATGGGAATAAGAAATTGACCATCAAGTAAAAAGGTTAAATACACACACACACGCGCGCATACACACACACACACACACATACACACACACACACACACCACACACACACACAACACACACCACAGACACACACACACACACACACACACACACACACACGTACATACACACATGAACACACATACACACACGAAACTCGCACGTATGCACGAGCGCGTGTACACACGCTTAGATAAATGTGTGCACGCACTGTACATATTTATCCTCTCACGTTCAATATTTACAAAAGTATACATAAAGACGCAACTGAACATACACTAACAAGCACCCAGGCATAGCACATAAAAGCGTTATACAGAGACACCTATTTTCCTCTCTCTCTCTCTCTCTCTCTCTACGCAAAGGGATTTACGCGCCAACCGGCATATATAAAAATAAATAAATCAATTAATATAAAATAATAAATAAAATAATAATCACACACACACAATTTTTATAAATAATTTGTATAAAAACATATGATCGAGACGATAAAAATCCCCAGATAATGCATTTTTTTGCCAAATTTACTCTTGGTATCATAAATTTTTTTGATTTGAATTCACGCCCACAAATTCATTTATTTATAGATTGACTCTCCTTTTTCCATTAGCTTCCCTGTTTTAATACTGGATTTTTTTTATAGATTATTAGATTTTTAAAAATTTAAACTATTAGTTATTTCATCTAACTTGCTCTCCTGCA
>NC_051396.1:19364513-19367013 GCF_015228065.2 Penaeus monodon | reverse complement strand
TTTTAAGTATGGTGCTTCTTCGGTACAACAGAAAAACATTATATTCTCTTAAAAACAGTTGTGGATACCCAAACAGTGAAGTGATAGAAAGATTAAAGAATTTAGACATTTTTCATCCCCGGGGTAGAAAAGGAGGCTTTTCACACTCATCGGCGCATTCCCAAACTCCGGACTAGGAACAAGCAAAAAAGAAGGCCAACCCAGCTAAACCCTACGACATTTTTGAAGTTCCCCGACTCTGGTAAGTTTCCCAAAGTTCCTCCTGTCTAATGTCACATCCCTCAACAACAAAATAGACGAACTGCACACGATCATCACGTCTGAATCACCGGGAATTGTAGCACATCAACAGTGGCGTGGCAAAATCCAGGCTGATACCATACATATACCTGGCTACAGCATGTTCCATCGCCTCTGCACAAAAACAAACGTGGAGGAGGGTCATCCTGTTGTCCCAAAATGACCTCTGCCCACCCCCTTGGACGTGGAAGTTCCGGTTGACCTTGAAGTGTTGTGGGTGCGGGTCAACCCTCCTCACCACCCTCGCCTCGCTGCGTCCCTCATCTGCTGTGTGTTTTACCACCCACCCGAGCCCCCACCAAACAGCTGCTATTCAGCCACCTGACCCACACCACTGACCTTCTGCACGTGCGAAAACCCGTCATGCAAGATGATAATATTTGGTGATTTTAATGAAATAGACACCTTCGACCTGCAAAATGAGCTCCGTCTGTCACAAGTAGTAAACTTTTCCACTTATGAACAAAGGACCCTGGATTTGATCCTTACAGATTAACATGACTGGGTACCAGCCTCCTCTACCGTATTCTCCTGTCGGCCGCAGCAGACACGTATCAGTTTTTTATGGCTGCCTTCGCCCCCCGTCTCTCAGCCAAAGCAGACCAAGACCAGGAAATACAGGCCACTCACACAGTCCTCAATCATACAGTTTGGCCAGTGGATTACCCAACACCCGTGGACTGACGTTCTTACCGCTGTTGATGTGGAGGACAAATGGCACCACTATCCTCTCGACCGTCACTACGGCTTTTCCACCACTTCTTTCCGGAAAAGTCACTCAGTATACCACATCGGGATCTGCCTTGGATAACAGGCCGCATAAAAACGCTCATTAAAACAGAGAAATCAAGCCCTTCCACTCGCACAACATCCCCGCCTACAAATCACTCCTCAACACAGTCATCAGGGAAATAAAAAACAGCCAAGAAAACCTTCTACCACAGCAAACTACAAACCCCTGCAGCCCAGCCAATGGTACGGAAAAGTTCGGGAGCTGTGCGGCCTTGCAAATCGGCCGTGTATGTTTCCATGCACCAGCAACCTTAGCCCCAGTGAAGCAGCAGAGGCTCTCAATTACCACTTCGCTTCAATTTGTTAGCAGCTACCCCCCTAGACACCACCCGCCTCCCCGCCTACTTGCCGGCCCGCTCACTTGCTCCCACAGTCAGTCAGTCCCAGGTGCTTCAGAAGCTGGGGAAAAAATCCGCGTCAAGAGAGCCCCCCCCCCCCCCCCCCCTTGACCTGCCAATGCGCTTCATCAAGGAGTTCGCAATGGAACTTGCCACTCCTCTTACTTCCATAATAAACGCAGTCTAAGTGCCCATCACAATGGAAGACCGCATTTGTCACCGCCATCGGGAAAACCCCAAGCCCCGCCTCATTCGGTGAACTACGACCCATCGCCATAACTCCGTTGCCCAGCCTGCTGTGTGAAAGTTTTGTCGCCGATGGGCTTACCAGGATCTCGCGCCCAGCGTGACACTCGGCATTTCGGCAACATGCGCTCCTCTTCTACACACCCCCTGCCTCGTCAAACTTCCTCGACTTCGTCCACGCCCACCTCGACAAGCGCAAATCCTCCGTCACCAGCATCTTCATAGATTTCAAGAAAGCTTTCGACCTGGTGGACCACACTACGGTCATCTCAAAAGCAGCAGCTTCCACGGGCATCAGGGAGTGCCTCATCCCCTGGGTGGCAGCCTTTTTCTCCAACAGGCAACAGGCCGTGTGCGTGCAGAGTCAAGTTTCCAGCCTTCTGCCACTCACGTGCGGAGTCCCCCAAGAGACTAGAATGGGCCCCCTGTGCTTCCTAGTCATGATTAACGACGCTCTCCGTGATACCGAGCATCGTTGGAAATACGTGGACGACTCAACCATCGCCGCCGCCATTGATAGTTCCTGTCCTGACCACTCCGCCATCCAACGCACCCTTGACAACCTCCTCTCCTGGACCACCGCAAATGAAGTCACCATCAATCGCCAGAAGTCAGTTGTTATGCAGTTTACCTCGTACAGGCTTTACATGCTGCGTCGCCTCAAGTCCCTTGGCGTTCCACTCCCGGAGCTTCAGAATATCTACAGGCTATTCATCCTGCCTAAATTGACCTACGCCTCCCCCGCCTGGTCCCCTCCCTCACCGCCACCCAGCGCTACAACTTGAGAGGGGTTTCAGAAAAGGGCAGCCAAGATCATTTCGGCC
>NC_051396.1:19347013-19354513 GCF_015228065.2 Penaeus monodon | reverse complement strand
TCGGCGTTAGCCCCTTGATGATGATGATACAGATATATATATATATATATATATATATATATATATATATATATAATGTATATGTATATATATATATTATTCATAAATATATATATGTATATATATATATATATATATATATATATAATTATATATATATATATATATATATATATATAATGTATATGTATATATTATAAAATTATATATATATATATATATATTATTCATAGATACATACATATATATATTTATATATAAAATATATATATATATAAAATATATATATATAATATTAAAATAATGATAATAATGTGTATATATACATATATTTTGTGTGTGTGTGTGTGTGTGTGTGTGTGTGTGTGTGTGTGTGTATGTTGATGTTTATTTATATATATATATATATATATATATATATATATATATATATATATATATATATATATATATATATATGTATGTATGTATATATATGATGTGTATATAAAATATATATAATATATGTAATATATATTTTTTGTGCAAGCAAAAAACGTATTTTAAAACTTTTATAAACAGATGAATATACTGATTAAAACTATTTTAAATAGATAAAAATATCTGCATTGGCAAATGCCAAATGCTTGAATTGCATAGAAACGCTAAATTTACGAACTTAAAAGGGTACCATGAAAGATATCTTCTCCCTTGCGACCAGCTTCCGCCCCTCCGTTCATCTCGTGGAAGGCATCTCGGCTTTAATCTCCTGTGTCTAGAGAGGAGAGGAGGTTGTCGCGCCGATCATCTCAGGAGGCGTGTGCATTGCCTCCGACTGTACTGGGAGGACAGGGATATTTAAGCGAGTTTGTTTGCATGTTTGTTTGTGTGTGATAATTATGACGATGAAGCCGACGACAATGGTCTTGTGATGACGTTGACGCTAGTGATGATGATGATGATAATAAGGAGGAGGATAAGGATGATGAGCAGGAGGATGACGATGACAATAGCGATGACGATGACGATTGATAATGATGACAATGATGATGATGATGACGACAATGGCGATGGAGATGACGAGGACGAAGACAAAGACGAAACGATGATGATAATGATGATACCTCTACGATCCGAGCTCAGGAGTCTAGAAATATTTCAAACATCTTCCGAGGCTCATTTCACCTGGCTTTACTATATTGGATATCAGTTTAATGCTGTTCTTGGTCGGGATGCTGATCACTGATGGAACAGTGATCAGCATCCAATAAGAGATCAATAAATGAGAATGCAGAAAAATAAAATAAATATATTGGCAGATACACCCATACTAATAATAGGAATGATGCTAATAATAATGGTACCAATTTGACTGCTGGACACTAGCAATTATTCCACGTTCCCAATTCCTCTTGATCTTGTCAGTCGTCATCGTGACATCAAGTTATTTCAGGGCAATTGAGTTTGTAGCAGAAATTCAGTTCCGCTTCTCATTCCGAGAATAATTTATCAGTTTAAGTCATAGCATATCCTGTTTATTACATATGTGTGAAATGGAGATGCTTAATTTTGTTTTTGTATTTTTATGATACAAGAATTTACTTTTTTTACTAGTAATATTTACGAATATTTTTTTTCCTCACCATGAATGCCATGTTGATTTCAAAATTAAGAAAACGGAATGAGAACAGGAAAAAAATGAAACAAGAGCTAGAAGGATTCTAAGACGGACTAATTTTTTGAGATCTCCCGAGTGGTTTTCACCTCGAGGAAGGGAGATTATCCCTGCTGGAACCCTGAAGGTGGAAGATTGCTTCGTTAGGGTCTTCTCTGGTAATTCTGAGTATTCGTTCAAATTCCTCTTTTACTCAGTCTACTCTTGAAAAGGTTTCACAAAGCAGGCTGATAACAAGGTGCCTATATTACTCTCACATTAACAGAGACGAACATGTGATAAAACTCGCATCTAGAAAGCACCTGCTCCGCCCAGATATTGACCCTAGTACCATCTGATTATCCGATAGACATTCTACTGATAGACACTCTGTTGTAGGGAAGAGAGAGAGAGCGAAAGCCAAGGAAACTCAAAGCTAATGTGCGCTACTGTATCTCCAGGAAATTTATCGTTTCGCCTTGGCCGATGTATAACGTAACTGACTTCATAATGTGTGGGGGCAATTACTTTCCTGTAAAGTACTCGAAGTTCATATACAGGACAATGCTGTGCCTGATATCTCTAGTGCCGGCCATCTATAACAAGTCCTCACAGCCACAGCACAACTAGCACATCGTGCTTGCATGCATAGCTAATAATAAACACAAACACAAACACAGTAACGTGTACACAAAGATGAAAAGGGAAACAGCCACAGTAGTTTAATTTTCTACTGTGGCTGTTTCCCTTTTCATAGCTAATAATCTTATAAGCTGCAGTATATCTACATAGTCAAGGGTATATAATATGCAATGACTTCAAATGGATATCTTCGGCACGGGACTGTGTGTATAAAAGCAAGGTCAATAAATTAGGTACAGAGTGTTAGAGACTGCTGAAGTACATAGGATAAGGGAATAGTACATTATGCGTGACCTGCTATTTTTGGCGATGATAATGTGGTGTCTAAGGAGATACCTGCGTAGGCGAGGTTAGAGAGCTCTTTTTTGTGTTCTATTGAGAGTAATAATAATGATGATAATAATAAAATTAATAATAAAAACTATTATAATGACAGTAATAATGATAATAATAAAAAACAATGATAATGATAATAATAGTAAAATAATGATAAGGAAAATAATAATATTGATAATAACAATAATAATAACTTCATTATCAATATTTTTATTATTGTTGTTGTTGTTGTTGCTGTTGTTATTGTTATTGTTATTGCTATTGTTATTGTTATTTTTATTGTTATTATTGTTGTTGTTGTTCTTTTTGTTGTTGTTGTTTTTGTTAATGCTAAAAAAGATAATAACAACAACAACAACAACAACAACAATAATAATAATAAAAATGATAATAATAATAATAATGATAATAATAATAATAAAATAATAATAAAATAAAATAATATATAATAATTAAATAGAAACCCCAAAAATTTTGATAATGATAATGATATGTATGATAATTAATTAATTTTTGTGATGATGACGAGACGATTGATGATGATGATGATGATGATGATGATGATGATGTGATGATAATGATAATGATAATGAAATGATAATGATTAATGAAAATGAATGAAAATGATAATGTATTGATGATGTGAGATGACATATGGATGATGATGATGTTTTTGATGTGTGATGAGATGATGAATATGATGATGATGACGATGATGGGGTATAAAACATAATGAAAATGAAAATGAGAAAATAAAAAATATTAGAAATAAAAATAATAATGATAATAATAATTAATAATTTAATAATAATAAAATGAAAAAAAGAAAATTAATATAATAATAAAAATTAATAAAATAATAAAAATAATAAAAAAATAAAAATAAAAATATGAAAATGATAATGTAATGATAATGATAATGTAATGATAATAAAAGATACACTACTACTACTCTATAATAATAATATAATAAAAAATAATATAAAAATAAAATAAAAATATAAAACTACATTTTCTACTACTTACTACTCCTACTATATTTAAAAATTAAAAAATAAAAATAAAAAAATTAATAATAATAATAACAAAAAATAATCATAAATAATATAAATGATAATAAAAATAATAAAAAAAATATAAAATAATAACAAAAATATAATACCATACAAAACATGATAATAATAAAATAATCTAGTAATATCAATAACTAATCAATAATAAGTAATGTATGAAATGATGAATAGAATGCGAAAGCCAAGAAAACTCAAAGCTAATTGATATATGTTTAAAAATTTATTTTGCCTGGCAATATAATAATAAATATTAATAATAATAACAGATGGAATACTTTCTGTAAATAATAAGTAATATATACAGGACAATGCTGTGCCTGATATCTCTAGTGCCGGCCATCTATAACAAGTCCTCACAGCCACAGCACAACTAGCACATCGTGCTTGCATGCATAGCTAATAATAAACACAAACCAAACACGTAAATGTACACAAAGATGAAAAGGGAAACAGCCACAGTAGTTTAATTTTCTACTGTGGCTGTTCCCTTTTCCATAGCTAATAATCTTATAAGCTGCAGTATATCTACATAGTCAAGGGTATATAATATGCAATGACTTCAAATGGGTATCTTCGGCACGGGACTGTGTGTATAAAAGCAAGGTCAATAAATTAGGTACAGAGTGTTAGAGACGGCTGAAGTACATAGGATAAGGGAATAGTACATTATGCGTGACCTGCTATTTTTGGCGATGATAATGTGGTGTCTAAGGAGATGCCTGCGTAGGCGAGGTTAGAGAGCTCTTTTTTGTGTTGTATTGAGAGTAATAATAATGATGATAATAATAAAATTGATAATAAAAATGATTATAATGACAGTAATAATAATAAAAATAAAAACAATGATAATGATAATAATAGTAAAATAATGATAAGGAAAATAATAATATTGATAATAACAATAATAATAATCTCATTATCAATATCATTATTGTTGTTTGTTGTTTGTTGTTATTGTTATTGTTTCTATTGTTTTTATTTTTGTTATTATTGTTGTTGTTGTTCTTTTTGTTGTTGTTGTTTTTGTTAATGCTAAAAAAGATAATAACAACAACAACAACAACAACAACAATAATAATAATAAAAAGATAATAATAATAATGATAATAAAAATAAAATAATAAGAAAAATATATAATAAAATAATGAAAGATAACAATAATGATGCGTAATGATGATGATAATGATATTTATATGAAATAATGATGATAATGATGATGATGTGTGATGATGATGACGATGACGATGATGATGATGATAATGAATAATGATAATGATATATGATGAATAATATTTGATGATAATAATGATGATAATAAAATAAGGATGAGTGATGATACATCAATGAATATGAATGAATAATATATAATGAATAATATGATAATAATAATAATAATAATAATAATAATAATAATAAAAGTTAAATAACAATAACAATAACAACTACTACTACATACTAAAATTTCTACTACTACTGTAACTACTACTAATAATAATAATAATAATAACAATAATAATCATGATAATAATAATAATGATAATAATAATAATAAAAAAAAATAAAAATAACAATAATAATAATGTAATAATAATGATAATAATAATAAAAATAATAATATAATGATAATAAATAATAATAACAATAATGATAATAATAATATGATATAATAATAATAATCATATACAACAATGCTGTGCATGATATCTCTAGTCCCATCATAAATAATCCTACAGCCAATACAATAATCGTGCTTGAATGCATAGCTATAATAAACAAAAACAAAACACAGTAACGTGACCAAAGATGAAAAGGAAAAGCACATAGTTAATTTTCTACTGTGCTGTTCCCTATTTATAGCTAATAATCTTATAAGGCATATATTACAATTAAGGGTATATAAAATGCAAAGACTTCAAATGGGTATCTCGGCACGGACTGTGTGTATAAAAGCAAAGGGCAATAAATTAGGTTTAAAAGTGTTAGAGACGGTGAAGTAATAGGATAAGGGAATAGTACATTATGCTGACCGCTATTTTTGGCGATGAAAATGGGTGTCTAAGGAGATCCTGCGTAGGCGAGGTTAGAGAGCTCTTTTTTGTGTGTATGAGAGTAATAAAATGATGATAAAAATAAAATTTAAAAATAAAATGATATAATGAGAGTAATAATAAATAATAAAAAAATGGTAATGATAATAATAGTAAAAAATGATAAGGAAAATAATAATATATAATAACAATAATAATAATATATTATCAATATCATTAAATTTTGTTTATTGTTGTTGTTGTTTTTGTTTTTGTTAAAATTGTTATTGTTATTTATTGGGCTTTTTTTGTTGTGTTTTTGTTAAAAGCTAATGAAGATAATAAAAAACAAAAAACAACAACAACAAAACAAAAAAATAATAATAATAATAAAACAATAAAATAATGATAATAATAATAACAATAAAAATTTATGATGATGCTGATGATGATGACGATGATGAAAGATGAGATGATGATGATTGATGATGATGATGATGATGATGATGATGATGATGATGATGATGATGATGATGATGATGATGATGACGATGATGATGGTATAATAACAATAATGATAAGGATAATAATAATAATATTTGCAATAATAATAATGATGATAATAATAAGGATGGTAATAATAACAATAATAATAATAATAATAATAAAAGTAATAATAATAATTGATAATAATAAAAAAATAAAATAATGTAAAGATAAAGTTAAGATAATGTAAGATAATAAAAAGATAATTAAAAGATAAATGATAATGGGTAATGATAATAATAATAAAAAAAATGATAATAATAATAGTAGTAAAAAAATAATAAAATGATAATAATAATAAAACAAAACAATAACAAACTACTACTACCTACTACTACACTTACTAAAAAAAAAAAAATAATAAAAAATAAAACAATAACAATCATGAAATAATAAAATAATAAAATATTAATATAGCAACAATAATAAAAAATTAATTATAATGATGAAAATAAAAAAAAATATAATAAAATAACAAAATAATAATAATTAAAAAAAAATAATAATAAAAAAAAATAAAAATAATAATAATAAAAATAAAATATAAATAATAATAATAAAAAAACAATTAACAGCGATGATGGTAATAATAATGATAATTATGATGATAATGATGATGATGATGATGTGATGTGATGATGAGATGATGATGGTAAATAAATAATGTATTGATAAAGAAATAATAGTAAAATAATATCAAAATCAATAACAAAAAAATGATATAAAAATAAAAATAATAATAATAAAAATATAAAATAATATAATTATACTATACTAAATAATAAAATAAAAACAGTAATAAAAGAGATAAAATAATAATAGTAATGATAATAATAATTTTAATAAAAATAATAATAATAATAATATAATAATTATTAATAAAAATAAAAATAATAAAAATAACAGCAACAATAACAATAACAAAACATAAAAATAACAATAACAATAACAATAACAATAACAAAACAATAACAATAAAAAAAAGATAATAATGATAAAAAAATAATAATAAAATAAAAATAAAAATAATAATAAATAATAATAATAAATAATAAAATAACAATAAAATAAAAATAATAATAAAATATAATAAAATAAAAATAATAAAAAAATAAATAAAATAATAAAACAAAAAAAAAAAAATATAATAATAAATAAAAATAATAATAAAAAATAATTTTTAAAAATAATAAACAATAAAAAAGAAATAATAATAAATAATAAAAAAGAAAAAAATTAAAAT
>NC_051396.1:19337401-19342401 GCF_015228065.2 Penaeus monodon | reverse complement strand
ATTATTTTTTTTTTAATAATTATTATTGTTATTATTTTTAAATTATTTTATTATTATTATCATGATTATTTTTTTTTTATTATTATTATCATTATTATTATTATTATTATTATTATTATTATTATTATTATTATTGTTGTTGTTATTACTATCCTTATTATTATCATCATTATTATTATTGCAAATATTATTATCATTATCATTATCATTATTGTTATTATACCATCATCATCATCATCATCATCATCATCATCATCATCATCATCATCATCATCATCATCATCATCGTCATCATCATCAGCATCATCATCATCTTTATTGTTATTATTATTATTATTATTATTGCTATTATTATTATTGTTGTTGTTGTTGTTGTTATTATCTTTCTTAGCATTAACAAAAACAACAACAAAAAGAACAACAACAATAACAATAACAATAACAATAACAATAACAACAACAACAATAAAAATGATATTGATAATGAGATTATTATTATTGTTATTATCAATATTATTATTTTCCTTATCATTATTTTACTATTATTATCATTATCATTGTTTTTATTTTTATTATTATTACTGTCATTATAATCATTTTTATTATCAATTTTTTTATTATCATCATTATTATTACTCTCAATACAACAAAAAAAAAAGAGCCCCTCTAACCTCGCCTACGCAGGGGGTCTCCTTAGCACCCACATTATCATCGCCAAAAAATAGCAGGTCACGCATAATGTACTATACCCTTATCCTATGTACTTCAGCCGTCTCCTAACACTCTGTACCTAATTTATTGACCTTGCTTTTATACACACAGTCCCGTGCCGAAGATACCCATTTGAAGTCATTGTAATTATATACCCTTATATGTAATATACTGCCCGTTATAAGATTATTAGCTATGAAAAGGGAAACAGCACAGAAAAATTAACTACTGTGGCTGTTTCCCTTTTCATCTTTGTGTACCGTTACTGTGTTTTTTGTTTGTGTTTATTATTAGCTAGATGCAAGCACGGGTGTGGGAAGTTGTGGGTGTGGCTGTGAGGGGCTTGTTATAGTTGGCCGCCCCTAGAGTATAGGCACAGCATTGTTGTATATGAACTTACTTATTATTATTATCATCAATTATTTATCATTATTGTTATTATTATTATTATTTATTATTATTATTCTATTTCTATTTTTATTTTTGTTATTATTATCATTACATTTTTATTTTATTATTATTTTTATTACTATATTATTTCATTATTAATCATGTTATTGTATTGTATTATTATTTTTGTTATTATTTAAAAAATTTTTATTATATATTTTTAAATCATTATTATTATTATAATGATTATTATTGTTATTATTATTATTATTTTATTTTTATTATTTTATTATTATTATTATTATATAGTAGTATTAGTGTAGTATTTAGAAATAATATGTAGTATTTAATTTATTGTTATTGTTATCATATTGTTATTATTATTATTATTATTATTATTATTATCATTATTATTATTATCATTATCATTATCATTATCATTATTATTATTATTATTATTATTATTATTATTATCATCATTATCATTATCATTATTGTTTTTTTATACCACATCATCGCACATCTAAATATCATATCATCATCTCATCACATCATCATAATCACCCTCATTCATCATCACATCATGTCTCATCATCATAATATCTTTATTATCATTATCATTTTTCATTATCATTATCTTATCATTTCATTATATTATCATTATCATCATCATCTCATCTCATCATCATCATAATTATCATCATCATCGTCATCGTCATCATCATCAATATTATCATTACATTATCATTATTCATTATATTATCATTATCAATTCATTATCATTATCATTATCATTATCTTTTTCATCATCATTATTGTTATTTTTATTATTATTATTATTATTATTATTATTACTTTTATTATTTTTATCATTTATTATTATTATTGTTGTTGTTGTTGTTGTTGTTGTTGTTATTATCTTTTTTAGCATTAACAAAAACAACAACAACAAAAAGAAAAACAACAACAATAACAATAAAAATAACAATAACAATAGCAATAACAATAACAATAACAACAGCAACAACAACAATAATAAAAATATTGATAATGATGTTATTATTATTGTTATTATCAATATTATTATTTTCTTATCATTATTACTATTATTTTTAATTATCATTGTTTTACATTATTATTATTACTGTCATTATAATCATTTTTATTATCAATTTTATTATTATCATCATTATTATTACTCTCAATACAACACAAAAAAGAGCTCTCTAACCTCGCCTACGCAGGCATCTCCTTAGACACCACATTATCATCGTCAAAATACAGGTCACGCATAATGTATATTCCCTTTATCTATGATTCAGCCGTCTCTAACACTCTTACCTAATTTTTTGACCTTGCTTTATACACACAATCCCGTGCCGAAGATATCCATTTGAAGTTTCATATTATTTTCCCCTTTGACTATGTAGATATCTGCGCTTTAAGATTATTAGCTATGAAAGGAAACAGCAACAGTAGAAAATTTAAACTACTGTGTGTTTTCCCTTTTCATCTTTGTGTACACGTTACGTGTTTGTGTTTGGTTTATTTTTTAGCTAGCATGCAAGCACCGATGTGCAAGTTGTGTGGCTGTGAGACTTTTTTATATTGGCCGGCACTAGAGATATCAGGAAACAGCATGTCCTTATATGAATTTGAGTACTTTACAGGAAAGTAATTGCCCCCACACATTATGAAGTCAGTTACGTTATACATCGGCAAGGCGAAACGAAAAATTTCTGGAGATACAGTAGCGCACATTAGTTTTTGATTTCCTTGGCTTTCGCCCCTTCTCTCCCTACAACAGAGGTCTATCAGTAGAGTGTCTATGGATATCAGATGGTATAGGGTCAATATCTGGGCGGAGCGGGTTTGCTTTCTAGATGCGAGTTTTACCACATGTTCGTCCTCTTTTAAATGTGAGATAATTAGGCACCTTGTTATCCAGCCGGCTTGTGAATCCTTTTCAAGGGTAGAATTCCCTGAGTAAAAGAGGAATTTTGAACGAATACTCAGAATTACAGAGAAGACCCTAACGAAAGAAATTCCACCTTCAGGGTTCCAGCAGGGATATCTCCTTCCTCGAGGTGAAAACCAATCGGGAGTCTAAAAAATTTAGTCCGTCTTAGAATCCTTCTAGCTTTTGTTCATTTTTTCCTGTTTCGCTTCCCGTTTTCTTAATTTTGAAATAAACAGGCATTCATGGTGAGGAAAAAAAATATTCGTAAATTTACTAGTAAAAAATTAAATTTTTGGGTTCATAAAATACAAAAACAAAATTAAGCATCCCATTTCACACTTTATGTAAAAAATAGGACAGCTATGACTTTAAATGATAAATTATTCTCGGAATGAGAAGCGAACTGAATTTCTGTTTACAAACTCTTTTGCCTAAAATAAATTGATGTCACGAGACGACTGACAGAATCAAGAGGAATTGGGAACGTGAATAATTGCTAGTGTCCAGCAGTCAAATTGGTTTACCATTATTATTAAGATCATTCCTATTATTATTGGGTGTATCGCCAATATATTTATTTTATTTTTCTGCATTCTCATTTATTGATCTCTGGCGCTTATTGGATGCTGATCACTGTTCCATCAGTGATCAGCATCCGACCAAGAACAACATTAAAAACTGATATCCAATATAGTAAAGCCAGGTGAAATGAGCTTCGGAAGATGTTTGAAATATTTCTGCCCTCCTGAGCCGGATCTAGAGGTATCATCATTATCATCATCGTTTCGTCTTTGTCTTGTCCTCGTCATCTCCATCGCCTTTGTCTTTCATCATCATCTTTCATTGTCTTTCATTATCAATCATCATTCGTCATCGCTATCGTCATCGTCATCTTCTGCTTTTCATCCTTATCCTCTCCTTATTATAAATCATCATCACACAAAGCGTAACGTCATAACAAACCATTGTCGTCGGCTTCATCGTAATAATTATCAACCAAACAACATGCAAACAACTCGCTTAAATATCCCTGTCCTCCCGTACAGTCGGAGGAAATGCACACGCCTTGAGATGATCGCGCGCAACCTCCTCTCCTCTCTAGACACAGAGATTAAAGCCGAGATGCCTTCCCGAGATGACGGAGGGCGAAGCTGGTCGCAAGGAGAAGATATCTTTCTGGCCCCTTTTTAAAGTCGTAAATTTTAGCGTTCATGCAATTCAAGCTTTTGCATTTGCCAATGCAGATATTTTTTCTATTTAAAAAGTTTTAATCAGTATATTCATCCTTTTTATAAAAAGTTTAAAATACGTTTTGCTTGCACAAAAAATATTATTACATATTATATATATTTCAATACACATTCATATTATTACATACATATATAATTATATATATATAAATATATATTATTTATATATTTAAATTATTTTAAAATATATATTACATACTACATACACACACACCACAAACACACCACAAACACACAACACACACAAATATATATGTATATATACACATTTTTTATTATTATTATATATATATAAAATTATATATATATATATATATATTAATATATAATATATATAATATATATGATGATATATATATATATATATTTTATATATATATATATATAAAATATATAATATATTATATATGTTATGTATCTATGAATAATATATATATATATATATATATATATATATATATATATATACATATACATTAATATAATATATATATATTATATATATATATAATATTATATATATATATATATATATATATATATATAAATATATCATTATCATCATCATCAAGGGGCTAACGCCGACGGGGGGACATGGCCGCATCCTCCCTTCGCTTCCAGCCACGAAGGTCCCTCATGACGACAGGTCTGGTCGACCTGCCCAAGCCATGACCTCCTAGGTCGTCCCA
>NC_051396.1:19324901-19327401 GCF_015228065.2 Penaeus monodon | reverse complement strand
GCGTTGGGGTTATCGGCTGGGGGTTGTTCCCTTTTGGGGAGGGAACTTCACCTCGATTGCCTACCTAGCCACTTTTGTGGGCAAGCCAGCCCAAGGCAGTGCGGGGTCCCAGACCGGGTAGATAAAAAAAGATGACTCGAAAAAAAACACCGGGCGGAAGGAAACGGAAAAAACCCCCGCTCTAAATTGCCAAAAAAAATCAGGGAAATCCATGTCGCCAACGTCCTTGGGGGACAGGCATTTTGGAAAAAAAAGTATTTATATAATAATATTAATATAAAATTATATATTATATATATGTGTGGGTGTGTGTGTTTTGGTAGTATGTATTATTTTGTGTTGGGGGTTTTGGGTTGTGTGTGTGTGTGTGTGTGTGGTGTGGTGTGTGTTGAGAGAGAGAGAGAGAGAAGAGAAGAGAAAAGGGGGAGAGAGAGAGAGAGAGAGAGAGGAGAGAGAGAGAGAAGGAGGGGCTAAAAAATAGAAAGCAAAATATACACAGGAAATATAAAAGAAAAGAAAAAAAAAAAACACACACAATAATAAAAAATATTAATTCCCCAAAACCACACGCAAACACACACACACACCCACCAAACACACCAACACAAAAAAACGCAACCAAGGTTTTTAATCATTACAGAACCCTATTAATTTTTTGACAAAAAAAATTACTAGAGATTAGCTCTCAGGCAATGGATCCCACTTTGGGGTTACACGGGGACAGAAAAAAAAACCACAACGTTTGTGTGTTGTGTGGTGTTGTGTGTGGTTGTGTGTGGTGTGTGGTTTGTGTGTTTGGTTTGTGTTTGTGTGTGTTTTTTGTGTGTGTATGTGTTATATGTGTAGTGTGTGTGTGTGTAGGCCTATAAAGTATTGTGTGTGTATGTGTGTGTATGTGTGTGGGTGTGGTGTGTGGTGTGTGTGGTGTGTGTGTGTGTTTGGGGGTGGTGTGTGTGTGTGTGTTGGTGGTGTTGTGAATTGTGTGGGGTGTTTTTCGATAAAACATCTACAGCATCGTCTTTGATCGCCAGACAAAGGGGAAAATCAAAAACCTTTTTTTCGGGACGAAAACTTTTATAATTAAACTACTTCGAATAATTCTTTAAAAATTGCGACAAATCGTTCGAAATGACAACAATGGCGTTTTTCGACAATATGAAAATTTCTTGTTTAAAAAACCCTTAATTTTAAAATAAAGTATGCTAATAATTTTTCTTATTATTTTGTGACCCCTCAGCATTTTCCCTACAATAATCATAAACCACAATAAAAACGATAACATCTTTGTTACCCGATCAGCACAGCATCAGTTTAAGATATTATTACTATTATCATCTATACGACAAAAAAAGTTCGTTTATTGCATTTTATTATCACACACCACACACAACAAAGGGGAACAAATAGGGGGCCACGATATTGGGAAAAACACAAACAAACCAAACACAAACACATTACCAACAGGGTTTTTAAATTAAAACAATTAAAAAAAATTTTGAAAACAACCCAACAACAAAAAAAACACATCACAAGAATTTAATTTTAATAAAAAAAAAAAAAAATTTAGTTTTTAAATTTTTTTTTTTAAAATTTTTAAAAAAAAATAAAATTAATTAAAAATTTTTAAAATTTTTTTAAAAAATTATTTTAATTTTAAAATTAAAAAATTAAAATTTATCTTATTATTTTTTATTTTTATTTTTTATTATTATTTTTATTTTGATAATTATTTAAAAAATTTTTTATTAAAATTATTATTAATTATAATTATTTTTTTATTTATTAAAATTATTTTTTATTTCTTTTCATTATTATTTACTATTACTTTTATTTTTTATATTATATATGTTTTATTTTTTATTCCTATTCATTTTATTTATATTTTTATATTTTATTATTAATTACTATAAATATTTTTATAATATTTTACATTTTTATTAATTTATTATTAAATTTTTATTATATTTTATTTTTATTATTATTTTAATTTTTATGTTAATTATTATTATTTATTCTTTTATTATATTATATTATTATTATTTATTAATTTTTATTTTATTATTTTTTATCACATTATAAATTTATTTTTAACATTTTTTATTTTATTATTATTATTATTTTTTTTTTATTATTATTATTAATTATTAATAATTTTAATTTTTATATTATTTTATTTATTATTTATTATTACTTATTTTTTATAAAATTTTTTTTTTTATTATATTTTTTAAAATTATTTTTATTATCCATTGTTAATTTTTAAAATAATTTTGGGGAAAAAAAAAAAAAAAAAAACCCAAAAATTTAAATTTTTTTAAAAATTTTCATTTTTTTAATTTTATATTAAAAAAAAAAAAAAAAAAAAAAAACCCCCAAATTTTTTTTTTTTTTTTTTTTTTTTTTTTTTTTTTATATTATTTTGTTTTAAATTTTTAAATTATTATTTTTTTTTTTTTATTTAGTTTTTTATTATTTATTTATTTTATTTTAAATATTATTT
>NC_051396.1:19323370-19324801 GCF_015228065.2 Penaeus monodon | reverse complement strand
CTTCTTTTTTCTCTCTCCCTTTCCTTCTTTCTTTCTCTCTCTCTCTGTCTCTCCTCTCTCTCTCCTTTTTTCCTTCTTCTCCTCTTCCCTTCCCCCTCTCTCTCTCTCTCTCCTCTTTTCCCTCTCTCTCTCTCTCTCTCTCTCTCCCCCTCTCCCCTTCTCCCCTCCCCCTCTTCCCCCTCTTTTTCCCCCCTCTCTTCCCCTCTCTCCTTCTCTCCTCCTTTTCCCCCCTTCTCTCTCTTCCCCCTCCCTTTCTTTTCTTCTCTCTTTTTCCCCCCTTTTTTCCTTCCTCCCCCCCTCTCCCTCTTTTTCTGTTTTCCTCCCTTTTTTCCCTCTTCTTCTTCCCCCTTCCCAATTTTTTCCCCCCTTCTTCCCCTTCTCCCTTTTTTTCCCCCCCCTTTTTCTTTCCTTTCTTCCTTTTTTTCTTCTTTGTTTTTCCCTTTTCTTTTCTTTCCCCTCTTTCTTTTTCCCCCCTTTTTCTTCATCTTTTTTGCCCCTCTTTTTTCCCCTTTCCCCCCTTCTTTTCCCTTCTGCTTCTTTTTTCTCCCTCTCTCTCTTTTGTCCTCTTCCTTTCTTTTTCCCTCATTTCTTCCCCGGCTTCTTTTCCCCTTTTCTTTTTTTTATTTTTTTTTTCCCCCCCCCTTATCTCTCTCTCTCTCTCTCTCCTCTCGTTCTTCTCCTCTCTCCTCCTCCTCTCTCCCCCCTCCCTCCTCTTCTCTCCCCCCGTCTCTCTCTCTCCTCCCCCCCTTCTCTCTTTCCCCCCCCCTTCTCTCCCCCTCTCTCTTTCCTCTCTCTCCTCCCCCCTCTCTCTCTCCTTCCCCCTCCCCCTCCCTTCTTTCTGCCCTTCTCCCTTTCTCTTTCCCTCTTTTCTTTTTTCCCTCCCCTCTTTTCCTCTCCTTTCTCTCATCATCTTCTTCTTTTTCCTCTCTTCCTTTCTCATTGGGGCTTCCCCCCCTCTCTCTCTTTTTCCTTCTTTTTCCTCCTTTTTATCTCCACTCCCCCCTCTCCGCCTGGCCCTTTTTTTTCTCTCTTCTTCTCTCTCCTCTTCTCTAAATCCGCTCCTCCTTCTCTCTCTCTCTCCCCCTCTCCCCCCTCTCCTCCACCCTCCCTTTTCCCCCCTTTCTTCTCTCTCCTCTCTCTCTCTCTCTCTCCTCTCTCACCCCTCATCTCCTTCCCCTCCCCTCTCTCTCTCTCTTCTCTCTTTCTCTTCATATCTTCTGGTCTTTCCCTCTTGCTCTCTTCTCTCCCCCTCCCTTCCTCTCCTCTCTTCTCTCTCCCTTTTCTTTCCCCTTCCTTTTCTCTCCTCTCTTTCCTCTCTCTCTCCCCCTCCCCCCCCTCCCTCTCTCTTCTCTCTCTCCCCCCCTTTTTTTCCCCCCCCCTCTTCTCTCTTTTTCCCTCTCCCCTCTCTTCTCTCCCTCCCCCTCTCTCCCC
>NC_051396.1:19314550-19319550 GCF_015228065.2 Penaeus monodon | reverse complement strand
ATATAAAATATTTGAATATACATATATTATATTATATATATATATATAAATATATATAATATAAAATAATATAATATAAATATATAAAATAAAATATAATAATATAATATATAATATATTTATATATTTTTTTTATATATATTTTAAAATTTTTATATATATATATATATATTATATTTTATATATATATATAATATATAATATAATTATTTCCCATATAGGGGCATATGCAACTACACAAAACACAAAAGCACACACACAAAAACCCCAAACCCCACACACACACAAAACACACATATATATATATATATTTTATATATAAAATATAAAATATATATATATTTTAATATATTTAATTATTTATTTATTTTTTTAATTTAATATAATTTTTTTTAATTTTATTAAAAAAATATATATATATATGTATATATTTATACACACACACACACAAACCCCCCAAAAACTTTTAAAAAAAATTTTATAAAAAAATAAAAAAATATATATATATATATATATAATATATATATATATATATATATATATATATATATTATGCAAAATTTACACACCCCACACGCAACACAAATATATATATATATATATATATATATAATATATATTATATATAATATAAAATATATATATATAAAATTATATATATATATATATTTATTATAATATGTATTTATATAAAATATATATTTTATATAATATATTTTATATAAATACAACACACACACAAACAAACACACACACACACCACACCCAACACACACACACACAAAACCAACATATATTTTATTTTATTATATTTTATATATATATATATATTTTATATATATAAATATATATTTTAATATAAAAATATGTGTGTGTGTGTGTGTGTGTGTGTGTTTTGTGTGTGGGTGTGTGGGGGTGGGTGGGGTGTATATTTTTTTTTTATATTATTTAATAAAAATAATATATAAAAAAATATTATAAAATATATTATATTTTATAAATTTTAATATATATATATATAATATATATTTGTGGTGTGTGTGTGTGGTGGGGTTTATGGTGTGTGTGTGTGTTTTGTGTGTGTGTTGTGTTTTTTTTTGTGTGGTGTTGGCTATGCATATATATGTTGTTTTTATTTTTATTTTATATATAATATAATATATATATTATATATTTTAAAATTTTAATTTTATATATATATATATATAGTGTGTGAATATATATAATAAAACACACACACACAAACAAAAACACACACACACACACACACACACCACACACAAAATTTTATTATATATATTTTATATATAATATATATTTTATATATATATAATATATAAAAATTATATATATGTATATATATAATATATATATATATGTGTGTGTGTGTGTTTTGGGGTGTGGTGTGGGTGTGTATGGGGCTGTGCGTGATTTGTGGGGGTGTGTGTGTTGGGGGTTTTTTGGGGTTTGGTGTGTGTAAAATAATATATAATATATAAAAAATTTTATATTATATATATATATTATATAATATACATATATAATTTTTAATATATATATTATATATTATTTTAAAACATTTTTATATATATATATTATATAATATATATATAAAATATAAATATATATATAATATATTATATATATTAATATAATATATAATATTATATATATATATAAAATTATATAAATATATAAAATATATATATAAAATAAAATGTGTGTTTTGTTGGTTGGTGGTTTTGGGGTATATATACTTTCCCACAAAATATTTTATATATATATATATATATATATTAATTTTAAAATATATAATATATATATATTATATATGATAGAAAAGAAAAACAAATAAAAACAAAGTTTTAATTGAAATTGGACTACATTTAAAAATCTACCTAAACCCCCAACTTCAGTCTGAAGAGGAAAAAGAGAGAGGGGGGGTATAAAAGAAAAGAGAGGAACCCCAACAGGGTAACATGGGGCGGGTTTGAGGAAAAGACGAACGGAAGCGAAGGGAGGTCAGTTTTCAGGTCGGAGGTTTCGGGCGACTAGCGCAGGGGGGCCCGGCCCTTTAAGGCAGAGGGGGGAAAGGATGGGGGAAGCGAGGAGATTCGGCAGGAGAAAAGCCCCTGTTCAAGTTTTGGGAAATTTGGGAGCAGCTTTATTAAGGAGGATTCCAAAAAATCTGGGGGGGCGAAAGGGCAGCGAAAGAAAGGAAAAATTTTTCGCCCTGACCAGTCTATCTGATGGGGCCCGTGGGGGTTTAAGATAGGGAAAGGAGGGCGTTTTTGTTTTTCCTCGGGATAAAGCGTATTTATGTGGGGACAGAGCTTGTGAGGGGCTGGGGACCGTTTCCCCAAAGTATTGTTTACCATGGGGGCACGAGGAACAGCATAGTGCCCCCCTTCGAGGAGAAGGAAGGGGGTGGTGTGGAAAACCCGTTTGCGACAGGGGTGGGGAGAAAGGGAACCCGCGAGGTTTGGGAACAACCCCTCTCTACATGGAGAGGATGCCTATGAAAAAAAAGTATTTTACCAAAACCTTTGGCTTCCTGTATATGGAGAAAAAGGTAGGTTTAGTAGAAACGGTGGGAAATGGGGTCCAGAAAGGAAGCTTGTTTTCCCCAAACCCCCCATTCCCCCTTTGAAAAAGGTGGAAGGAGAGAGAGGGGATATTTCAGCTGTGTTAGGAAAACCGAGAACGGGACAAGGTCCCCTGAGGCCCCGAGAGCAAAAAACGTCGTTGGAACCCTACTTCAGCCCCCAACCCAACCCGGGCGAAGGGAGAATTTAAAGGGAGAAGCTCAGATTCGAAGATTCCCTGAACCCGGGTTTTCCAAGACTGGAGAGAGGGGGGAGCCCTTGCACCACCGAAAAGTCTTTAAAGTGAAAAGGGAAAAAGGGAATTTTGAAAACACAGAAGAATCAGCTGCAGGAAGACGTCCCGGGGGGGGGAGAGGGAAACGAGGATCCTCTTTCGGGGAGACTCCTCTGAAGGAAAGTGTTCCCTCATGCGGGGGCCTTGGTGAAAAAGGGGGTCGAATCCCCAAACCCCATAAAGGGTCGCCTACAGAAACCCCAAAAACACGGGGGAGAAGCCCTGACAGTGGCCCGGAAAGTGAGCAGGAGAGAAGAAAACCGAGAATGGGAGTGAGAACCCTTGAATAGCCAGACCGCAAGAAGGTGCGTCACAGATCCCCGGGAGGAAGGGGGGGCAGAGGCACGGCCCGGGCCCTTTTTGGGTTTTTTGGAGGCCCCTAGAAATGGGGGGAGGGCGAGGTTGAAACCTTGAACCTCTGGGAGAGATTCGCCTCTCTCTCTTTTCTCTCTCTTCCCCCTTTTCCCCTCTCTTTTCCTTCTCTCTCTCCCAAAATATATATTTTTAAAAATATAATATATAAAATTTTAAAAAATATTAAAATATATATATATATATCTTTCAGGGCGGCCATGGAAGGTTTGCAGCAAAGGGGTTCCCCGAGGGTCGCTGGGCCCAAAAATGCATAGGTAGAAGCCCTTATTCAACAGGGCCTTTTGCAGGTTTGGGGGCACAACCGACCCACCAAAAACCGGTTGCCCTTGTCAGAAAGTAAAATGGTGACACCCTCCCTGCGCAGGCTTTGAAGGGCCTCAGAGTGACGCTTGGGGAATGGTAAGGTTGGGATAGAGGCGAGATTCGAGGGCTGGGATGAAAGCACCACGAAGAAGACAGACATCAGTTCATATGAGAAAATATTATATATATATATATATATATATATATATTATATATAATATATATATATATTTTATATATATAGTATATATAATATATATTATAGTTATTAATAATATAATATATATATATATCATATATATGATATATATATATATATATATAATATATATATATATATATATATATATAATATATATATATATATATATAATATATATATATATATATATATGAAAGATGGAATAATGCAATGCCCCATTGATATCGATAAATAACAACCCTCCCTGACCAGGACTCGAACCTAGGTCACTCCGGGTATGAAACCGGAGCTAGTGCTAAACCAACCATGCCACACGACCCACTAAAAGGAGTGTGCAACTAGGATCTTACTAGCTCCATAGACATTACCTATCTACTCATACTTGAGTAATGACAGCGAAGTTTTACGCTCACTCCCCGTGGGCACTCGGTGGAAATTGATTTAGCAATTCAAATCCTAAGCCAGATGTACTGAGGTATATATATGAAAGATGGAATAAGCAATGCCGCATTGATATCGATAATAATACCCCTTCCTGACCAGAACTCGAACCTAGGTCACTCCGGGTATGAAACCGGAGGCCAGTTCTAAACAACCATGCCACACGACCCACTAAAAGAAGTTTGCAACTAGGATCTTACTAGCTCCATAGACATTACCTATCTACTCATACTTGAGTAATGAGTAATATATATTTACAATATACAATATACATTTATATACATATATGCACACACACACACACACACACCACACAACACACACACACACACAACACTAAATATATATATATACTATATATATATATATATTATATATATATATATATATATATATATAATATATAATATATATTAGTGTTGTGGTGTTGTTGTGTGTGTGTGTGTGTGTGTGTGTGTGTATATATATATTATTCTTATATATATATATTATATATTATATAATATATATATAATATTATATAATATATATATACATACATACATACACTTATATATCTATTATTTATTTCTATATAGATGCTTTGACTGTCAATGTTTGTTAATTCCTTGATTTTTTTCAGGGCCTCGAGAGGAGCATATAAAAAACAAGTTGGCATATAGTTCAAGAGTATTTGAATATTTAGGTTTAATCCTACACAAACTTCAATTCCTAATGGTTGGGATAGAAAGCTATACCAGTCTATCAACTTAAAGTACAAATGCCCTACATTAATCTAGTATGAAAATGTGGAGTAGGT
>NC_051396.1:19304550-19309550 GCF_015228065.2 Penaeus monodon | reverse complement strand
ATATATATTATATATATTATACATATACTTAATATATATATGCATATATATATATATATACACCATATATTTGTATTGGGTTGTTGTGTGTGCGATGGATATAATATATATATATATATATATATATATATATATATATATATATAGTTATATATAATATATATATATGTATATTATATATATATACTATATACCATATATATATATAATTTGTATGTTGTTGTGTGTGTGTGTGTGTGTGTGTGTGTGTGTGTTTGTGTGGGTGGTGTGTGTGTGTGTGGGTGGGGTGTGTGTTTGTGTGGTGTCTTGGTATGTGGCGTGTGTGTGTGTTGTTGTGTGTGTTTGTGTGTGTGTGTTGTGTGTGTGTATGTATTGTGTGTTTCTTTCTTTTTCTATTTTTGTGTATGTAAACCTCAACATAAATGATAAAGAATTATCGAGTTTACAATACAGGTGCTGACCTCACAATGGAAATCCTTTGTACATACTATTATATCTCATTACCTTTTCCGTAGTTTGGAAGAGATCGTGTTTCCATCGCCTAGTGAAAAAAAAACTTTTCTTCGTTCAATTATGACATTCTTTCCCCCTGACATTCTTTCCTGGACTTTTATGAGAGGGAAAGGGAAGGCGACTCTCCTTCATTTTTATATATAGAACTTTTGTATTCTCTTCTCTTTATATTGCATTCTTTTGTGTGTGTTTTTTTCTGGACGGATGCCGTGATCTTTTCTCTTCTCTTCTGTGCAATTAAGTTGGGAATAAATTTGTTCTATGTATAGAATCTGTCGTGTTTCGGTCTTACTGCCGTTGTTTTTGTTGTTGTCGTTGTCGCTACTGATATTGTTGTTGTTATTGTTTTTTAGTATTGTTATCATTATCGTTATCATTATTGTAGTGTACGGCTGCGCACTCGCCGACTCTAAGGTCGATCTCGCCTGGACTGACATCGTCCTCGGGCGCCGAGTGGTTGATGCCGGGTCTTTACCATGCCACATACCTGCCTTCTCTACCACGGAACAAAGGACCCCGGGGGGGAACCTGCGATGCGCCTTTGATTTGGATGAGACCAACTTCCCCCCAACGAGGCTGCCCAGTTTTTTAAGAAATAAATGAACTGGTTATAAAAATAAAAAACGAACGAAATTCTAAACCCAAGTCCTTTTACTTGGAGGTTTTTAAGGTCCCGAGAAAATAAAAGTTTTTATTTTTTTTCCCAAAGCCCTTTAAAACCGTAGTTTTTTTTACAGCCCAAAAATGTACAGTTTTCGCGAAAATTGTACTTCCCATTTTTCCTTTTGTACCTTTCCTTCCAAAGTTTTCCAAAATAGCCCCTAAAAGGGAGAATGCCCCCGTTTGATAGTGTTTTTTCTCCCCCTCTCTTTCCAGGGTTTTTTGGGTCTTTGGGCTTGTTTGGACCCCGGACTATGGGGTTTGGGGGTACCCAAACTCTTATTTTGGCCATATTTTCTTTTCGGGCCATCCCCGGGGGCCCAAATGGCCTGGGGGCTTTTTTTGGGGTATAAATACCCGGGGTTTTTGTGGGGGGAAAGGGACAGTTCGGCCCTGCTTCGGTGCCAATGGGTTTTTTCCCCCCTTGGGTGTTTTGCTCGTTTTTGGTTTTAAATTCTTTTTGGATTTACCTCGCCTCACCCCCGGGATTGACGAACTAGTTTTTATCACAAAGTTTAAGTTTTTTGGTTTGTTTTAGGAGCACCTGGTCTTTTTTGGATTTTGGGGCGTGTGACACCCCCTTTCTTTCACCATCTGTGGGGTGCACTCTTTAACTGCCCAAAAGCGACTTTTGGGGGAAATCAAGTGTCAGAGTCCCGAAGGACCCTTAAAAACCCGAAGGAAAAACTGTAGAGGATCCGTACCTCCAGGGGGCCATTCACTGTTTTTGAACTTTAAAAACAAACCTTTTTTTCCCTTTCCCCCAGCTGAGGGTCCGTAAACCCTTTTGGGAGGGAAAGGGTTTTTTTTGTTTTAAATCTCGCCCCTAATAAATTTCAGGGGCCCTTTTACTTTTTACTTCCTTTAACTTTATTTTATTTGTCTTGATACCCCGTCCGACCTTTGGGTGTCAGGGAGTCTGTGATTTTTGATCCCCCTTTGGGGTTATTTTCCCTTTTATTTTGGCCTTTGACCCCTAAATTTTTTTCTTACATGATATTTCTAAAAAATTTTTTTTTATCGTTTACACAAAATGGGTTTTTTGCAGGTTTTTTCCGCACTAGTTTTTTTTTTTTACAAATTAAACTCCCTTTTGGGTTGGAAATTAAATTGGGTTTATATTAGGGATTGGGTATGTTTGTGTACACTTGATTAAAAATTTTTTAAAAAAGTTAGGCGCCAAATTAGGAGTGAAATTTCCTTGGGGAAACATTTTTTTAGTTTTTTTGGTTTTGGGGTTTTTACCCCCCCCTGTGTCAAATTGGTGGGTGTACGCATCTATGAAATTTCCCATTTACTGAATTCTGTAGACCTCCCTAATGAGTGCGATTTGGGTCAAAAAATAAAAATTTATACATCGTAAAAGCTTTCACTCGGTCCCCCGTCAAATGGAAAAAAAATGATATTTTCGACCCTCTTAAGTTTTTGGTTCAGACTAAGGGTGAATGCTTGAAACCTTTTTTGGGCTCGGGTTTTCCTTAACACCCCAAAATTTTGGTTATCTACTCGCAACCCCTGAAAGGCTGAAGAAGGCTGATAAACGAAGTATATTAAGTGAGCTCTAGAACAGACCTACTTTGCAACCTGGGTTCCCACTTCCAGCAGCTGGATGCCCCAAATGAAGGGAAGAGGAAGATTTTAGATCTTGATTTTTTTTTCCCAAAACAGTCCACGCAGACGCTCAGCCTACGATCTCCCTTTTCACTTACACACACAAAATCCAAACTTTTAGCACATACACCTGTTTTCCTTCCCCTTCTTTCTACAAATTCACCCCCCATACACAAACCCATTTTTCCCCAAACCCTACTAATGGGTGGGGGAGCGTCCCGTGGCTGGAACCTTTACATCTGTTACTGCGGAAAATTTTTTCCCCTAATATAAAAACCTGCTTTCTCGGTTTGGGGCCCGAACTCAACCAGACCAGAAGTCTACTGGTCTACCCCCCGCTCAATTATCATTCTTTATCATCTTATTGTTACTACATTATCATTAAGTCATTTTTTTATTATTATACTTTAAATATTATATTTTATTGCATTGTTTTTTTATGTTATTAGATCATTCTACTGTTGCTTTTATTTTTTATTTTATTTTTATGATGAGATTTCGCTTTGTTCTGGGCGACTTAAATGCGGACCGGCGTGACCGGCTTGCTATGAGGTCTAGGCCCCCATGGCTGGGAGCTGACCAGCAGCAAAAACACCTCCGGGACTTTCCTAGGTCCCAAAAAATGAGATTTTCTGGTTCCTGGTACCGTGCTCCAAACCCCCACCCTGGCCTGGTAAGCTTTTACGGGGCCTTGGCCAAAGAGATCGACCACATTCTGTTACACGCGAGGAGGGAAGGCATTCTTTGAAATGACCCTTCAACCTGCCTACCCAAACCCGAGAAAGGAACTCTAACACTCCTCGCAATGACCGCAAATCCGATGTGGGGACGCTCCTCTCGATCAGTTGGGGTTTGTGAATGTTGGGCTTAGTATTTTGAGCAGTTGCACCAGGGAACTTCCAAACAGTTAGCTTTGGGTGCAAGGATGTCACAAACCTGTGCCCGACCAAACCCCCCAGCGAGGAACCCCTACCCAACAGGATTAGGATGGCGATTTCCAAGCTGATGAGTGGGAAATCTCAGGCATATTGAAATCCCTGCTAACTGCAAAGGCGGGGGGGAACCCAGGTCGGGGCTTGCATACAGTCTTTACTGCCATCTGGGGTCCGGTACCATTCCCCTTGCCCGCTGAGGGGCATGGTCCCCCCCTCTGAAAGGGAAAGGGGATCCTTGGGGCCGTAGCAAATGCCGTGGGATTTTCACTGCTAGCATACCAGGAAAATTTTCGCCCACATTTTCTGAAAAGGATCCCCAACCCCCTACTGAGCATCAGAGACTGGGGCAGTCTGGATCATCCGGCAAGCCCAAAAAGACCAATATAACGTTTGAGTAACGTGGGGGCGCCGTCGGGGTTTGGTGTGGATTCCTTGCACCTACATTGCCTTTTTAAAAAGGCATTTGACTTTGGGGCACATGAATGATATGGAAAATCCCGAAACTCAGGGGGAAATTTCCCAAGCAGATTATTGGCCCAATAGCAAACCCCTTTTTACCATACGAAAAAGCTGTGGTTTTGGGGTGTCAAAATTTTTCCCCCTTAATTCAGGGGAGGCAGGCTTTTCCCCGCACCCAAAACTTTTTCAATACCTGTATGGACGGATAATGGGGGAGCTACTACAAAATCGCGGGGCAACCCGGGAATATAAAATCTCAGACCCTTTAATTTTCCCACAATGTGGGTACCTATTTTTAGTCCCGGAGAAAATGGTGGTGGCTCTTGAGATTAGCCATGAGCGAACTCTTTGGCCAGAGGCTCCGGACCAAGACCAAGATTCAGGACCTTAGGAGCCTGTTAGGGGAACCCGTTCAATCAATCCATGCTTGCATGCTTGTAGCGTAGTCCATATCTCGGAGATTCGGTACCCAGCAAAGGCCAAGTTTTTGGTCTTTATGTGCCAGCTTTTCTCTATAGAAGCGAAACCCGGACATATCTAGTGCCCTTTTGTAACAATCCCTTCGCGGGCATGGGGGCAGTTTGGGAGGACACGTTCCAACCGACGGTTTTAACCCTGAGACTGGCATGGGGGCGTTTTCTTGCAAAACCCGGGGTCGCCAACCAGGCTTTTTTGGGCACCTAGCCGGGTTCCCCCTGATGACCCCGCCTATCAGGTTGTCTCTTGCGAGAAAACCCCGGGGGAGGAGGCCGTGGGACGACCCGGAATCTGGCTGGGCAGCCACAAACCTGTCGCGAGGGGTTAAGAGGGCCGCGGACACTC
>NC_051396.1:19278744-19288744 GCF_015228065.2 Penaeus monodon | reverse complement strand
GCTGAATGCTTGAAACTTTCTTGGGCTCGGGTCTCCTTAACAGCACATTGTGGTTACTCTATCTCGCAACCCTGAAAGCTGTAAGAGAAGGCTAGATGAATCGAAGTATATTAAGCTGATGCTCTAGAACAGACCATAACTTTGCTATACCTGGGTTCCCACTTCCAGTAGCTGGATGCTCAAACTGAAGGGAAGAGGAAGAATTTTTTATGATCTTGCATTTTTCTTCCAAACACGTCCACGCAGACGCTCAGCCTACGCTATCTCCCTTTTCACATTTACACACTTACACATCCAACATTTAGCACATACATCCTGTATTTTCCTTCCACCCTTCTTTCATACAACATTCACACCCCCATACACAACACACACGGTTCCCGAACCTACTAATCGGGTGGTGGCAGCGTGCCGTAGGCCTGGAACCTTACATCTGTTCACTGCAGACGAATCTTTTCCCTAATATAAAAACCTGCATTCTCGGTTGGGCCCGAACTCAACCAGACACATTGAAGTCTACTGGGTCTACGCCCCGCTACAATTATCATTATCATTATCATCATTATTGTTACTATCATTATCATTATCATTGTCATTATTATCATTATTATTATCATTACTATATTATCATTTTTATTAGCATTGTTGTTATGTTATTAGTATCATTCTCACTGTTGTCATTATTATTATTACTATTATTATTATGATGATGATATTCGCATTGTTCTGGGCGACTTCAATGCGGTATCCGGCTGTGACCGAGCTGGCTATGAGATGTCTATCGGCCCCCATGGCTCGGGAGCTGATCCCAGCAGCGAGAACAGCCTCCGGGACTTTCCTAGGTCCCAGAAAATGAGATTTTCTGGTTCCTGGTACCAGTG
The DNA here is from genome assembly GCF_015228065.2 of Penaeus monodon. NCBI lineage: Eukaryota > Metazoa > Arthropoda > Malacostraca > Decapoda > Penaeidae > Penaeus > Penaeus monodon. The sequence goes on along the minus strand of NC_051396.1, from coordinate 19,287,863 downwards.
CTCCAACCTGCATCGCTGGACATGGTATAGCTATACGGGTACATTGGCCAAAGAGATCGACCACATTCCTGTTAGCACGCGATGGAGGTTGAAGGTCATTTCTTAGTAATGCCTTAACCTGGCACAATCCTGGATAAGCTGGCTAACTCCTAAACTGCACTCTCGCAAGAACTGACCGCGTCCGATCAGTGGATGGAGATCCTCTCAGATAGGGGGGTCGTGAATGTGGGCTAGTATTTGAGCAGTTCGACCAGTTAGACCTTCCAACAGTTAGCTTGGATGCAAGGATTTTCACAAACTGTGCCAGACCAACCCATTCCAGCGAGGAACCGTCCTACCCTAACAGAGATTAGGATGGCATTTCCAGCTGTGAGTGGAAATGCAGGCTTGTGAAATCCCTGCTGACTGCTAAAGCTGGGGGTGAACCTAGTGTCTCGGGGCTTGCTACAGTCTTGACTGCCATTTGGCAGTCTGACCATTCCCTCTGACCGCTGAGGGGCATGATCACCCCTCTCTGGAAAGTGAACAGGGATCCTTGGGACGTAGCAACTTGCGTGGCATTGACATGCCAGGTGCTTATACCAGAAAAGTTTGCCCACATCTTCTGAAACGGATCCGCAAACCACCTACTGAGGCATTAGAGACTGGAGCAGAGTCGGGATCTCACATTGGCAAGTCCACAATAGACCGAATACTAACGCTTTGAGTAACTGTGGAGCGCCGTCGTGAGTTTGGTCGTGGATTCCTTGCAGCCTACATTGCCTTTAAGAAGGCATTGGACTTGGTGCATCATGAACTCAGATATGGAAAGTCCGAAACTCTGTGAATTCCAATGCGATTATGGCCTCATAGCAAACTTTATTACTCCGTAATGAAAGTGCCGTTGGTTGTGGGCTGTCAAACTTTTACCCTGTTAATTCATGGGTGAGGCAAGCTGTGTCCTTGCACCAAACTTTTCAATACCTTATGGAATGGATCATGGGCAGAGCTCTACAAGTCAGCGTAGGATCAACACTGGGCAATTCAAGGTCTCAGACCTTAATTGCCGCCAATGCTAACTCTATTTAGTCCTGGAGAAACTGTGGTGGCCTGATGCATTTCAGCCATGAATCGGAAGCCTTAGGCCTAGAGGTTCCTGACCAAGACTCAAAGATTAGGACCTTAGGAGGCTCCGTTAGGGGAACCGTTCAATCATCATCATGCTTGCATGTTGTAGCGTATTCATGAGTCTCTGGAGATGTGGTACCTATGCAAGAAAGACCAAGTTATGTGATCTCATGTGCCAGCTTTGCTACTTTAGAAGCGAAACCTGGACATCTATCTAGTGCTTTTGTAACAAGTCCTTCGCTGGATGCAGGACGGTAAGTATGCAGACATCTGGTGGCCAAACCGACGGTTCACGGAGACTGGCATGGGACCTGTACTTGCATAATACCGAGATCGCCAATCAGGCTTTATGGGCACCTAGCTAGTTTCCTCTGGATGACAGCCTCCTATCAGGTGGTCGCTTGGCGAGACAACCTGGGTGAGGAGCCTGTGGACGACCCAGGGAGTCATGGCTTGGGCACTCGGACAAGGACCTGTCGCCGAGGAGTAGAGAGGCTGCCTGGAACACCGCCATGAGGTGCGAAGTGAAGGGTGGAGTGCGGCCATGTGCCCCGTCCGGCGTTAGCCCTTCGAATGATGGATGATGATGATTGATGATGATGATGATTGATGATGATGATGATGATGATTGATGATTGATGATTGATGATGATGATGATGTTAAGAATAAACAATCAAACATGAGAACTACAGAAGATAAGGATGACAGGATATCGTAAAAAAAATACAAACACTAGTGCGAAGACATAGAACATTAAACAATAGAATACAAGTCATGGCATTCTGGACACATAAGCAGCTTCTCTTTGGGCGTTACAAGACCCAAATTGGGCCTGTTTAAGCTTTAACTACGTTATGGGAAGAACACGTGACGAGTTCGATACGTCACGACTTGTGTTCAGTTCCCATTGTGTTTGAAGTTACAGGATTATCCTCTCTAATCTCTATCCTCTCCAATTTTTGCTCTTTCTTTCTTTCTCTCTTATTGGCACATCATCAAAACTCTTAATTCGGCTCTAAAAGAGATTTTTGTGTCCCTGTGCCTAATGGCATTAAGTACGACATTTAAACACAAGAGTTGAATTAGTTTCTAAAGTGATGCACTGCCACTTGGACCAAAGGCGACTAATCTCAGTTCCTGTCTAAGTTTCTTTGATAAACTACCTTCGCGTCTCTCACACACACACACTTTTTTTTTTACTCTCTCTCTCTCTCTCTCTCTCTCTCTCTCTCTCTCTCTCTTCTCTCTCCTCTCTCTCTCTCTCTCTCTCTCTCTCTCTTCCTCTCTCTACCTCTCTCTCTCTTTCTTTACCTCTCTCTACCTCTCTCTCTCTCTACCTCTACCTCTCGTTCTCTCTCTCTCGTTATCCTATGTGTCATTGTGGGCGTATATGTTATTTGTATGTGTGTGTGTGCGTGCGTATGTGTGCGTGCGTGCATGCATGGATTTTTGTTTTTTCGTCTCTCTTTTCGGTAAAACCACTATCATATATATATAATTAATATATCTTTTTGTGTCTTTCCAGCTCCAGATAACTCTCTCCAGCGAACAAATCTAACGTATCAGAAATGAAAATAAAAATGAAACCAGAATCTCCCGAAATTGAATCCGAAAGTTGAGTCGAGAAAATAGTAAGTTTTAGGAGGAACAAGTCTCCTTCACGCAACTCCTTTTTCCTCCGCCGCCTCCTGCGCTTTATCTCTTGCTTCTTTGTATTCTTCTATATGGTTATCGTTATCATTATTATTACTGCTGTTGTTTTTATTATAATCATTAATATTATTATTATTATTATTATTATTATTATTATTATTATTATTATAATTATTATAATAATAATTATCATCATCATCATCATCATTAGTAGTTGTAGTATTGTTATTATTATTATTACTATTATTGTTACTTTTATCATTGTTACTATTGTTATTATTATTATCATTATCATTATCATTATCATTATCATTATCATTATCATTATCATTATCATTATCATCATTATTATCATTATTATTATATCATCATCATCATCATCATCATCATCACCATAATTATCACTATCATTATCAACCTCCTCATCACGATAGATTCCCGAGGCTTCGACTGGGCTTCACGCCACGCTCTCCGTCGCGAGGCCAAGGGCGAGGCCAAGGGCGAGGCCAAGGGCGAGGCCAAGGGCGAGGCCAAGGGCGAGGCCAAGGGCGAGGCCAAGGGCGAGGCCAAGGGCGGGGCCCAAGGGGGGGCCCAAAGGGGCGGGGGCCCAAAGGGGCGGGGGCCAAGGGGGGAGGCCAAGGCGAGGCCAAGGGCGGGGCCCCCCAAGGGGCGGGGCCCAAAGGGCAAAGGCCAAGGGCGGGGTTTTTTTCCCAAAGGCCCAAAAGGGGGGGGCCGGGCGAGGCCAAGGGGGGGCCCAAAGGGGCGGGGCCCTTTTCCCCCGGGGCCCAAAGGGCGGGGGCCAAGGGCGGGGCCCCCAAGGGCGGGGCCCTTTTCCCGGGGCCTTTGGGTTTCAGTTTTTTCGCCTTCCCTTTTTAGTTTCATTTTAACCCCCCCTTGCGAGGGTTCGAACGCCCCGAGCCGGAGGCTTTTCCCCCCTTTTTTCCCCCTTTTTTCCCTTTTTTCCCTTTTTCCCTTTTTCCCCCTTTTTTTCCTTTTTTTTTTTTCTTTTTCCCTTTTTCCCCTTTTTCCTCTTTCTTTTTTTTTTTTTTCCTCCTTTTTCTCTTTTTTTTTTTTCCTCCTTTTTCCTTTTTCCCTTTTTTTTCCCCCTTCCCCTTTTCCTTTTTTCCTTCTTTTCCCCTTTTCCTCTTTTTTTTTCCCTTTTTTTTCTTTTTCCTTTTCCCCCTTTTTTTTTTCTTCTTCCTTTTCCTCCTTTTTCCCCTCTTTTTTTTTTCCCTTTCCCTTTTTCTTCTTCCTTTTCCCCCTTTTTTTCCTCTTTTTTCTTCCTTTTCCTCTTTTCTTTTTTCCTTTTTTCCCCCTTTTCTTTTTCCTTTTTTCCTTTTTTTCCTCTTTCTTCTTCCTTTTCCTCCTTTTTCCTCTTTTCTTCTTCCTTTTCCCCCTTTTCTTTTCCTTTTCCTTTTTTCTTTTTTTCTTTCCCTTTTCCCTCTTTTTTTTCCTTTTTTTCGCCTTTTTCCTTCCCCCTCTTTTTTTTACTTTTTTCTTTTGTTTTTTTTTTTTTTTTCCCCTTTCCCCCCCTTTTTCCCTTTCCTTTATTCTTTTTTCTTCTTTTTTTTTCCTTTTTCCTTTTTTTTTTTTTTTCTTTTTCCTCCTCTTTCTTTCCCCTTTCCCCTTTTCTTCTGCCCCCTTTTCTTTTCTTCCTTTTCTTTCTTTTAAAAATTCTTCTTCCCCCCTTTTTTATTTTTTTCCTTTTAAAATTTCCCTATTTCTCCTCTTTTTGTTTCATTTTTTCCTTTTTTTTCCTTTTTTTTTTTTCATTCTTTTTTCATCTCTCTTTTCCCTTTATTAATTTTTCCTCCCTCTCTAAATCTTCACGTTTTCTCCTCCTCCCCCCTTTTCTTATTTTTCTTCCCCTCCCACTAACCCCAAACATGCCTTTTCCCCTTAAACCACCATAAAATCCCATTTCACATCACCCCCTTTGCGACCATTTCCACCCCCTCTTCCACCTCCTTTTCCACCCCTCTTTCCACCTCTTCCCCCTCCCCCTTCCCCCTCTTCTCCACCTCCTCTTCCACCTCATTTTCACCTCCTTTTCCCCCTCCTTTCCCCCCCTCTTCCCCCCTCCCCCCTTTTCCCAAACCTTTCCTTTCCACCCCCTTTCCTTTCCCCTCCTCTTCCCCCCCTCCTCTTCCATGGGCTTCTCCCCCCTTTTTTCCCCTTTTTTCCCTTTTCTCCCCCTTCCCCCTCCCCCTTTCCCTTTTTTTCCCCTCCTCCTTTGCTTTTCCACATCCTCTTTCTTTTTTCTAAAACCCTTCCCTTCCCCCCCTTTCTCCTCCCCCCCCTTTTTCCTCCTCCTCCCTCTCCTCCTCTCCCCCTCCCCTTTTCCCCCAAATCCTCCTACTCCTACCCCTCCCCCCTCCCCCTCCTCCTCCCTCCCCTCCTCCCCCTTCCTCCTTTCCCCCCCCCCTCCTTCCTTTTCCCTCCTCCCCCCCTTTCCCCCTCCCCCCCTCCCCCTTCCCTCCTTCCCCCCCCTCCCCTTTTTCCCTCTCCCCCCCTCTACTCTATCCCCCTACTTCTACCCTCCCCCTATATACACCCTCCCCCCTCCCCCTCCTCCGCCTCCTCCTACTAACTACCCTCCCCTCCCCCGTCCCTCCTCCTTCCTCCTCCCTCCGCCTCCCCACCACCCCCCCATTTCCCCCCCTTTTTTTCCTCAATCTCCCCATTACCCCCCAATTTTTTCCCCCCTTTTTTTTCCTTTCTTTCCCTTCTTACCCCCTCCACCATTTTCCTCTTTTTCCTCCTCCCTCCACCCCCCCACCATTCTCCCCTACTTTTTTTCCTCCTCCTCCACCACCCACCATTTTTTTCCTCCTTTTTTTCCCCCCCTCCACCTCCCCTCCCCCTTTCCCCACTTTTCGGGAAAGCGCTCATGAATTTTCCAGGAAAAAGATTTTGACTTTTTTACAGTTTCCCTTTAGAAGTGGAATAATTCAGAAGTTGGGACTGTGGACTGTCACGTACCGGCAGCGGACTGTGACTCAGGAACGAGGGGAAGGCGATCGAGGGGAGAAAAAGGGGACAAAAATTGGGAATCATTAGGGCCATATGAGGACAGCGTGGGCAATATATGGTGGGGGATGAGAGAGAGAATAAAGAGGGTGAGGGAAAGGGGGAGTAGGAAAAGACGGAGGGAGGGAGGGAGGAAGCAAGAGAGAGAGAGAGAGAGAGAGAGAGAGAGAGAGAGAGAGAGAGAGAGAGAGAGAGAGAGAGAGAGAGAGTGAGTGATTTTAATATCTATTAAGAGAGTGAAAACATCAAAAAGCTACCCGTTTATAAACCGTCTCCCGGGTTTTAAGAGAGCAATCAGTTTCTTGGAGAGGGAAAAACGTACTTTTTATCATAAGTATACTAATTTGTTTAAGTGAAAATTTAAAGGGCAAAAAAGTTTTCCGTGTACGTTTTAAACAGGGTTTGATCGTAGGGAAACCCTGTTTTTTGCCCTTCTGTTGCCCGCCGTTTTTCCTTTAAAACGGGGTGCAGATGTTCAAATTGCCAAAACCCACCCGACCCCAAACCCAAAACGGCCAAAAAAATCATAACATAAACTTTTTTGTCTTTTTTCTCTCCCATTACTATATATAATAATATAAAATATATAATAATATATATATAATATATAATATATATATATATATATTTTATTATATAATTTTATTATATATATATTTAGATAGATAAAATTATATTTTATTTTATAATATAATTTTGTATATATATGTATATATATGTATATGTATATATATGTATATATTGTATATGTTAATATGTATAAATATGTATAGTTATATATTATTATATGTATAGGGATTATGTAAATATAAAATATATGTAATATATATATAGTTAAAAATCATATATATATATATAATATATATATAATTATATATTATATATATTTTATTATATTATTATATATATAAATATAGATATATAAAATAATATATATATTTTATAGATATTTATTATAAATAATATGTATATATATAAAATTTCAAAATATAGAATAATTTTATACAAAATATATCTTTTAAAAAAATAAAAATATATATATCTAATGTATAATATATTTTTATTATATTCATATATAATTTATATATATAGTATAATTATATATATATTTAATATTTTATATGTATATATAATATATATATATTAGTATTTTATGATAAATTAAATATAATTATATATATTATATTATTATATATATATATATTTTATTATATATGACATATTATAAAATTAATATATATAGCACATATATATGAATTAAATATATATGCACATAAAGAAATATAGAAATATATATAAATTAAAAATTAATAATAAATATATATTATATATAAAAATTTAAATAATATAATGAGAGAGAAGAAAAGACAGAACTTTTATGTTATGATGTTTTTGCCGTACTGTTGTGGTCGGGTCGGATTTGCATATTATGAAGCATCTGCAGCCAGTGTTAAGGAATACGGCAGGCAACAGAACGGCTTAAAACAGGGGATTCCTACGATCAAACACCTGCTTAAAACATAACACTGTAACTTGTTTGCCGCGTTATGTTATCACTTATATACAAAGTAGTATACTTATGATGAAAGTACGTCTTTCTCTGCACAAGTAATGCTGATTGCTCTCTTAAAAGCTGGAGACGGTTTATAAACGGGTAGCTTTTTGATGTTTTCACTCTCTTAATAGATATTAAAATCACTCACTCTCTCTCTCTTCCCCTCTCTTCTCTCCCCTCTCTCCTCTTCCCCTTCTCTCTCTCCCTTTTTCCCCTCTCTCTTTTTGTTTTTCCTCCCTCCTCCGTCTTTTTTTACTCCCCCTTTTCCCCCACCCTCTTTTTTTCTCCTCATCCCCCCCCTATATTGCCCCCGCTGTCCTCATTTGGGCCCCAATGATTCCCAATTTTTTCCCCTTTTTTTTCCCCTCGATCGCCCTTCCCCTCTCCGATCAGTCCGCCGGTACGTGACAGTCCACAGTCCCAACTTCTGAATTATTCCACTTCTAAGCAGCTGTAGAAAAGAGTCAAGATCTTTTTTCCTTGGACTTAATGAGCGCTTTCCAGAAGAAGTGGGAGAAGGAGGAGGGGAGGTGGAGGAGGAGGAAAAAGAGGAGGGGAGAATGGTGGTGGTGGTGGAGGATGAGGAGGAAAAAGAGGAGGGGAGAATGGTGGTGGTGGTGGAGGAGGAGGAGGAAAAAGAGGAGAAAATGGTGGAGGTGGTATAGAAGGAAGAAGAAGAGGAAAAAAGAGGAGGGAAAAAATTGGTGGTAATGGTGGAGATTGAGGAAAAAGAGGAGGGGAAGATGGTGGTGGTGGTGGAGGAGGAGGAAGAGGAGGAGGAGGAGGAGGAGGACGAGGAGGAGGAGTAGGAGTAGTAGTAGTAGGAGGAGGAGGACGGAGGAGGAGGAGGAGGAGGGGAAGGAGGAGGAGAAGGGAAAGGAGGAGGGGGAGGAGGAGGAGGAGGAGGAGGAGGAGGAGGAAAAGGGGAGGAGGAGGAGGAGGAGGAGGAGGAGGAAGAGGAAGAGGAAGAGGAAGAGGAGGAGGAGGAGAAGGAGGGGGAAGGGAAGGTTGAGAAAATATAGTACGAGGATGTGGAAAAGCAAAAGTAGGAGGGGAAAAAAGTGAAGGTGGAGGTGGAGAAGGAGGAGAAGGAAGAAGGGGAAAGGAGGAAGAGAAGACGATGGAAGAGGAGGAGGTGGAAGAGGAGGTGGAAGAGGAGGAGGTGGAAGAGGAGGTGGAAGAGGAGGAGGTGGAAGAGGAGGCGGAAGAGGAGGTGGAAGAGGAGGTGGAAGAGGAGGTGGAAGAGGAGGTGGAAGTGGTCGCAATGGAGATGATGTGAGTGGGAGTGATGGTGGTGAAGGAGAAAAGGCATGTGGTGTGTAGTGGGAGGTGAAGAACAATAAGATAAAGGAGGAGGAGGAGAAAGACGTGAATGATTTAGAGAGGGAGGAAGATTAGATGAAGAGGAAGAGAGAGATGAGAAAAAGAATGAAAAAGGAAGAAAGAGGAAAAAGAGGAGAAAAGAGTGAAACAAGAGAGGAGAAATAGGAAGTTAAATGAAAAAGTAAAAGAGGGGAGAAGAAGAATTATAAAAGAAAGAAATGGAAGAAAAAGAAAAAGAGGTGCAAGAAGAAGAGGGAAAGGGAATGAATGAGGAGGAAAAGGAAGAATAAAAGAAGGAAAAGGAAAGAAAAAGAAGAAAAAGAAGAATAAAAGAAGGAAAAAGGAAAGGAAAGGGAAAAAAAAAAAAAAAAAGGAAAAAAGTAAAATAAAATAGGAGAAAAGGAAGAATAAAAGAAGGAAAAGGAAAGAAAAAAAGAAGAATAAAAGCAG
>NC_051396.1:19269607-19278644 GCF_015228065.2 Penaeus monodon | reverse complement strand
TTTAAAAAAGGGGAAAAGGTTTTTTGGGTTTTTGGGAGGGGCTTTTCCCCCCCCTTTTTTTTCCCAAAGGGGAACCCCCCAAACGCAAATTAAAAAGATTTCCCCGGAAAAAAAAAAAAAAAAAAAAAAAAAAAAAAACCCATATTCAAATAAACCACCCAAAAAACCCTTTAAAAAATTTTAAAAAAATTTTTAAAAAATTTAAAAAAAATAGTTTTTTTTTTTTTTTTTATAATTATATAATAAATAATAAAAATTTTAAAATATATTATATATAATATTTTTTTTTTTTTTTTTTTTTATTTTAAATTATATATATAATATATATTTTATATTATATAATAAAAATTATATAATATATTATATTTTTAAATTATAAATAATATATTTATAATTATAAAATATATATTTAATTATATTATATTTTAATTTAAAATATTTATATATTTTTATAAATATTTTAAATATATATATATAATAAATATTTTTTATATATATAATTTATTCTTTATATTATATCTTATTATTATTATCTCAATCTATATATATTTTTTATTATTAATATAAAAATTTAATATATAATATATATATTATAAAAAATATATCTATATTTTTATTTAAATTTATAAAATATTTTAATGTATATTTCTTAAAATATATATATTATTATTTTAATTTTTTATATAAAATATATATTTTATATATAAACAATAAAACATATTTTATTATATATTTTCTATATATTTATATATATAAAAGAATTATTATATATTTATTTTATATATATAATCTTCTATATTTTTTATATATTTATTATTTTATATATAATATATTTATTTTATTATTATATATTTTAATTTTTTTAATTATATTTTAAATATTAAAAACAAAAAATATAAATTTTATTATATAATTATATATTTTTAAAAAATTTTTTAAAATATAATATCTATTTAAATATATTTTAAAATATTATTAAATTTAAAAAAAATATATTTATATATATATTTATAATATATATTATTATTTTATATATAATATATATATAAAAAAATTTTAAATTTAATATAATATATATTTTTATAAATTTTATATATATATTATATATTTATAATATTATACCCATATTAAAAAATTTTTAATTATATATATATATATATTTATATATTTTAATATTTATATAATATAATATATAAATATTTAAAATAAAAATTTCTCTTATCTATAATATCAATATTATTATTATAAATATTTTAAATATTATGTTTTTATATTATATTTTTAATATAATTTTATATATATAAAAATATATTTAATTTTTATATTTTTTAAATTATTTATATATTTCTATATATATTAAATAATTAAAACTAACTAATTTGTGTATATATTATATATTATATATTTATAAAATTATATTATATATATATAATATATTTTTATCCAACCCAATAAATTGTTATTTTCAAATTACCTTTTTTCTTTTATCACTTTCATAATAAAAATAAAATGTAATAATATAAAAATAATAATAATAATAATAATGATAAGATAGATTAATGAAAATAAATAAAAATATAATGATAAGAAAAAAAAAACAAAATGTAAAAAATAAAATGATAATAATAAAAAAATATAATATAATATAATAACAAAAAAAGAAATAAAAATGGTAATGATAATAATAATTTTTTTTAGTTTTTTATTGTTTTTCATCATTACTATCACCATTATTATCCATCTTATCATCCTTTATTCCATATTGTTATTATCTTCTATTATTTCATTTTTATCATTATTGATCTCCTATTATGGGAGTCATGATTACCTTACCCCTGTTAAAATTGTCAAAAGTACTAAAACACTTTTTAAAAAAAAAACACACAATAAATAAAAATGAAAAAAAAAGCAAACGTCCTTACTTGCATCCCCATCCAAGCATGGCGGTTACCAAAAAGGAGCTTGCCAAGGAAAAAATGCCTGGCAAAATGTTTTTGCCTGAATGCCCCGTTGAAACGATCCAACACACTGGTCCCGACGGAGAGAAACTTGCTCTATAAAATGAACTTAACTGCAACTGTTGCAAAAAAATTTCCCCATGAACTTACGTGCAATAAATCGGCATATTTTTTTCGTGGGAAAACTGACGCCGTGTAGGTAAATAAAAAAAATTTTTTCCATTTTTTTTTCGAAAAGGATTTTACAGCAAATCTCTCTAAAAAGTCCATTAGAAACTATTATTTCATTTTTTTTATCTAAACACTGTAGATTTTTTTAAAATTAAATAAATCAAAAAGGTCAAAAATTTTTTTCTTTAAAAGCCCCTTTTAAAATCTTTTACCTGGGGGATACTGTTTAAAACGCAAAAAAAAAGGAAAAAAAAAGAAAAATTCTCGACCTTTTAATTAAAAGTTTCGGGTAAGGAGAAGGGGCGGCTTTTTCCCGGCAAATTTCTAATAAGGAAATATACATTATGCTTCAGACCTCCTTTCTAAAAAGCACGAATTTCCCATGGTCGAGGGGCCTAGCTTCTTCTTTTGTGCTCGAAAGGGATAAAAGGCCTATAAAATTTTTTGGGGCGGGCCCCCCTTATGAAAAATGACGTTTGTTCCCTTTTTGGGTTTTCGATGGAAAGCAAAAAGATAAAAAGGGTAAAACGGGGTAAAAACAGACACGTCCTCGCGATATTGCAGGGGTCTCACAAGGCGCACGGGCCGTGCAAAGAGGGCAAAAGGGGCAATTTCGCTCTCCTTCCCCATGATTTTTTTTTCCGAAATATTCTTGTAAAAAACTTTATTGCACCTCTACTCTGTGAATATAGTGTAATAAAAAATTTAAAGGGATATATACATTCCCCTTCGCATTCACATGTGCATATATATTATAATTTAAAAAAAAAAATTTTTATATTTAAATTATATATATATAATTTAATAATATTATATTGTGTGGTGGGGTGTGGGGTGTGGGTGGTGTGGTGGTGTGTGGTGGTGTGTGTGTGTTTTTGTGTGTGTGTGTTGTGTGTGTGTTGTGGGTGGTTGTGTTTTATGTTCACATTCAATACATATATTGTGTCTGTGCTGATAATTTTTTTTATTTATCTTTCCTATAAAACCCCAAAAGAAAATTTTTTTTTATGATCACAGTATTTTTCATTTTGATGTCATTTCTTTATGAAATTTTTCTCTTAAAATTTTTAATAAGATAGAACAATAAAAAAAACCTCTTTTTATCTTTTATTAAACTTCTTTCAGATTTTGCTTTTAACACTTCCTTCCCTTTGTTCTCTTGTTGCCCTCCTGTAATAACTCTTTTTTCTTTAGTCGTTTTTTTCCTTTTCCCTCATTTTTTTCCCTTTACTTGTGTATTCGTGTACGACGCAACAACAAGATCTTTCACACCCTCTCCCTCTCTCTCTCTCTATCTCCCCTCTGCGCCTCCAAATTTTCAAAGAAGCTAGCGTGATGTAAAAGGGGGAAAAGGGCTAGTATTAATGTTCGGCACAAGGTAAAAAAGGCGCTGATATAGTAAGGGTGCAGGTGGACAGATAAATTGAGATGGTACAACACACGGTTGTAAGGGGCCGACTTGGGTTTAAAAAACCCGAAAATAAGTTCAAGTAAATCAGTGCAAATTTTCCCTGCTGCTAAACGGCAAAACCAATATCCCAAAAATTTTTCCATAAGCAAGACAGTTCATACCCCCTTTGAATTTCATCTCCAGTCTGAAGGGCAGAGGGGTGGATGGTATCAAAGGGTTTAAAGGGGTAAACCCCCTCAATACGAAAAGGCAGGCCAAAAAAGGACAGGAGAAAAGGCGGGCAAGGGGACGAGGGGTCGGGTTTTCCCTTTGGTAGGCGTGACCAGGTCCAGTTGGGGAAATTTTTACCTGCTTTCAACCAAAAATGCCTAAAAAAAGGGGAAGGGAAACCCAAATGTTACGAAAAGATTTTTCAGATTAAAAATAAATGAAAAATGATAATGTAAATTAAATAATATAATATAAAAATATGAATTAATAAAAAAAGTGTAATAAATGATAAAAATTGATAATAAAAAAAAATAATATAATAATTATAATAAAATGGTTAAAAATGATAATAATAATAATAAACCCTTTAAAAAAATAATTTTTATTATTTTAACAATAATAAAATATATAAAAAAATAATAAAGTAATTATATAGTAAAATTAAGATAAAAATGATATGTGATGATATGTAAAAAATATAATAAAAATATAATAATTAATAATAATAATTTAAAAATTAAAAAAAAATAGCAAAATAAAAAAAATGTATAATAAAGGACGAATAACAATATAATAATAAATAAAATAATAAAGATAATGATAATATAATAATGATTGATAATATATATGATAAAAGATAATAAAATAAAAATAATATTAATTTTTTTATTATTATTATTTTATTTTATTTTATTTTTTTTATAATATAAAAATAATAAAAAAGATAATAATAAAAAATAATAAAAATAAATAATAATAAAAGTAATAAAGAAAAGTTGATAAAAATAAAAATAGGAAGAAAAATGCAAAAATTAAAACAATAAAGAAATAAAAAAAGAGGGGATAACAAAAAATAATAATAATTAAAGATGATGATGTGATAAAAAAATAAAATTTTTTATTTTTATTTTTATTTTTATTATTATTATTATTATTATTTTTTTCATCATCATCATCATTATTATTATTATTTATCACCCACATCATTTTTATTATCATTATTGTTTTTAATTATTGCTATTCTTCTTCCTATTATTATTATTATCATTATCATTATCATTATTACTATTATTATTATTATTATTATTATTATTATTATTATTATTATCTTATTATTACTATTATCATTATAATTATTATTATTATTATATTATTATTAAATTTTTATTATTATATTTTTTATTATTATCATATCATCATCCTCATCATCATTTTATTATCTTATTATTATTACTATTTAATTATCATTATTATTATTATTATTAATTATTAATTATTTTGTTATAATAAAAATAATTATTATTTTTTAAATTGTTATTATTATTATTGTCATCATTATTACTATCATTATTATTATAATTATTATCATTATTATTTTTATTATCATTATTATTATCATCATTATTACTATCATTTTTATTATTACTATCATCATTATTATCATCATCATTACTATTTTAATTATTACTATTATCATTATCATTATTACTATTATATCTGTCAAATCATTTCGTAAACATTTGGTTCCTTCCATTTTCAGGCATGTTGGTTGCAAGCAGAGTACAGTTTTATCTCCAACTGACCCTGGTCACGCCTACCTAAAGACAACCCGATCCCTCGTCCTGCCTTGACCTGCCTCTTCCTCCTTGTCCTTGTCTCTGGCCTGCCGTTCTCGTACTTGAGAGGCTTATCCCTTACCCTTTTGTATACCATCCACTCCTCTGCCTCTTCAGATCTGGAGATGAAATTCACAAGGGGTATGGAACTGTCTTGTCTTATGGTAAATTTGCTTTGTGTATATTGGATTTTGCCGTTTTAGCAGCACGGAAGATTGCACTGTCATTTACTTTGAACTCTACTTCGGTGTCTCTTCTCAACATCTACGTCGTGCACTTACAACCCTGTGTTGTTGTTACCATCTCAATGTTATCTGTTTCCACCTGCACCCTTACTATATCAGCGCCATTTTTACCTTGTGCCGAACATTACATATACTATGTCCATTTTTTCCCTTTTACATCTACGCTAGCTTAGTTGTAAATTGGATGGAGCAGAGGGGAGATAGAGAGAGAGAGAGATGGAGAGGGTGCTGAACAGATCTACTGTATGTATGCGTACGTACACGAATACACAAGTAAAGGGAAGACGAATGAGGAGAAGGAGAGAAACGTACATAAAGACAAAGAGTTATTTATCAGGAGTGGCAACAAGAGAACAAAGGGAAGGAATGTTAAAAGCAAATCATCTGAAAGAATGTTATAATAAAAGAGTAAAAGAGGTTTTCTATTATTGTTCTTATCTTATTAAAGAAGTTAAGAGAATAAATTTTAAATAATGAAATGACATCAAATTTTGAAAATACTGCTGATCATAAATAAATATATCTATATGGGGTTGTTTATAGGGATAAAGATAATAACAAATAACTTATTCACGCACAGACACATATATATGTATGTATGATGTGTATACATAACACACACACACACACACACACACACACACCCCACACACACACACACACACACACACACACACACACACACACGCACACACCCCACACACACACACACACACACACAATATATATTATAATATATATATTATATATATATATTTTATATATATATAATATATATATTATATATATATATATGCACATGTGATGCGAATGGAATGTATATATGCCTTTTACTATTTTATGTACATCTATATTCACAGATGTAGAGGTGCATTATAAGTATTTACAATGAATATTTCGGCAATTCAAAATCCATTGGGGACTAGAGAAGCGAATATGCACCTTTTTGCCTCTCTTTGCACTGGCCGCTGCTGTCCTTGTGAGACGCCTGAAATATTCGCTGAGGACGTGTCTGCTTTTACTCCGTTTTACTCCGTTTTACTTCGTTTTATTGCTCTTCTCATCGATAAGCCAAGCGAGAACGATACGTCACTTTTCATACAGGAGGGTCACGTCCATCAATAATGTTTATAGGCCTATTCATGCTCTTACGACGCACTAAAGCAGAAGCTAGTGCTCCCTCGACCATGGGAATTCGCTGCTGTTAGAAGGAGGATCTGAAGCATAATGTATATTCCTTTTATTAGAATTCGTCCGGGTACAATGCCTGCCTCTCTCTCCTTACCCCGAACTTTTTAATTAAAAGTGTCGAGAATTTTTCTTTTTTTTCTCTTTCTTTTTTGCTGTTAAACAGTATCCATCCAGGTACAAAGTACTTTGAAGGGTCTTTAACGAAACTTATAGACCTTTTAGATTGATTAATTAAAAAAATCTACAGTAGTTTCAGAAAAAAACTGAAATATTAGTTTCTAATGTGACTTTTTATAGAGAGATTAGCTGTAAAATCCTTTACGATAAGACATATGAAAAGCATTTTTTTTTATTATCTACCTACTATCGCGGTCAGTTATTCCCCACGAAGAAATATTGCAGATCTTATATGCACGTAAGTTCATGGAAGTTGTTTATTGAAACAGTTTGACAGTTTAAGGTTCATTGTATAGAGCAAGTTTCCTCTCCGTGGGCACCAGTGTGTCTGGCATCGTTGCAACGGAGTGCATTCAGGCAAGAACATTCATCCCAGGCATTCGTGTCCTTGCAACGCTCCTTACTTTGGAAACACTGCCATGCTATGGACTGAGAGATGCAAGTATAGGACTGTTTCTGCTTGTATTTTCATATTTATTTATTGTGCTGTTTTTTTTAAGTAAGTGTATATATGTACTTATGACAATTGTACAGGAATAAGGATAATCATGATCATCACCATAATAGTGATGATCATTATAAAGATAACAATGGAAATAATAGTAATGATAATAACAATCATGGTAATAATGATGATGATAATGATGGTAATATAAAGTGATAGTAATGATGATGAAAACAATACAACAATACTAAAAATACATTATTATTATCATTACCATTATTATTATTACTATTATTATTATTATTATTATTATTATTATTTTTTTTTTTTTTTTATTTCTATTATCATTATTATTTTTTATATTATTTTCATTATTATCGTTATCATTATCATTATTATTATTATTATTATTATTATTATTATTATTATCATTATTATTATTATTATGATAATGTGATAATAGTAAAAAAGGTAATTATGATAAATAACAATTATATTGTGTGTGTGTATATATATATATATATATATATAAAAAAAATATATAATATATATATATATATATATATTATATATATATATATGTATATATATATATATATATATATGTGTATATGTGTGTGTGTGTGTGTTTAATATTTCTACATATATTGTAAAATATACATATATATATAAAATATTATATATATATATCTATATATTATATATATATATATATTATATATATGTATATATATATCTATATTATATATTATATTATATCTGATCTATATATATATTTTATATCTATATATATATATCTATATACATTTTATATATATTATATTTTATATATTATAATATATATATATATATATATATATATATATATATATTTCATATATATATTTATATATATATATATATATATTATATATTTTATATATATATATATATATATATATATATATATATATATATTATATCATATATATATTTATTATAATATGTATATATATATATTATTATTATATATATCTATATACTATATAAAATAATATATATATATTATATTATCTATATATCTAAATATATATTATATATATATATTATACATACGTACACACACACACACACCACACACACCACCCACACAAATATATATATATTATATATATATTATATATATATATTATATATGATATATATATATATATATATTTGTGTGTGTGTGTGTGTGATTTTGCATGTGATATCCGTGTTTGTGTACACACTTCTGTGTGTATCTTTGAATTTGCGTTTCACGTCTGTGATGTGTATTTGCTATGCGCGATCTTTTACGAAACTATTTATCCCTGTATGTGAGATTACACCCTGTTGTCGAACAGAGAGACCGGACACTAAGCCCTCGCAAAGCAGCTTTTCCTAACAGTGAAGAGACGGGGAACTTTTCCGCTGATGGAGTGAGAAAGAGTGTTGCTTTCTCCTTTTGAGAAATTGGGATTGAATTTAAGAGGTCGTGAGTGGTGGTTAGCAGGAGCTAGTTATGTTATTGAATTAAGGAGATTTAGCAGAGTATTAATGTAGTATGTCTAGGGTGTTTAAAGGGAAATTTTAATAATACTTTTGGGGATTTT
>NC_051396.1:19251094-19256094 GCF_015228065.2 Penaeus monodon | reverse complement strand
GTGTGTGTGTGTGTGTGTGTGTGTGTGTGTGTGTGTGTGTGTGTGTGTGTGTGTGTGTGTATGTATACACATTCATACATACATATATATGTGTCTGTGCGTGAATAAGTTATTTGTTATTTATCTTTATCCCTATAAACAACCCCATATAGATTATTATTTATTTTATGATCAGCAGTATTTTTCATATTTGATGTCATTTCTATTATTGAAAATTTATTCTCTTAACTTCTTAGTAAGATAAGAACAATAATAGAAAACCTCTTTTACTCTTTTATTATAACATTCTTTCAGATGATTTGCTTTTAACACTTCCTTCCCTTTGTTCTCTTGTTGCCACTCCTGATAAATAACTCTTTGTCTTTATGTACGTTTCTCTCCTTCTCCCTCATTCGTCTTTCCCTTTACTTGTGTATTCATGTACGTACGCATACATACAGTAGATCTGTTCAGCACCCTCTCCATCTCTCTCTCTCTCTATCTCCCCTCTGCGCCATCCAATTTACAACGAAGCTAGCGTGATGTAAAGGGAAAAAAGGACATAGTATATGTAATGTTCGGCACAAGGTAAAAATGGCGCTGATATAGTAAGGGTGCAGGTGGAACAGATAACATTGAGATGGTAACAACAACACAGGGTTGTAAGTGCACGACGTAGATGTTGAGAAGAGACACCGAAGTAGAGTTCAAAGTAAATGACAGTGCAATCTTCCGTGCTGCTAAAACGGCAAAATCCAATATACACAAAGCAAATTTACCATAAGACAAGACAGTTCCATACCCTTGTGAATTTCATCTCCAGATCAGAAGAGGCTGAGGAGTGGATGGTATACAAAAGGGTAAGGGATAAGCCTCTCAAGTACGAGAACGGCAGGCCAGAGACAAGGACAAGGAGGAAGAGGCAGGTCAAGGCTGGACGAGGGATCGGGTTGTCTTTAGGTAGGTGTGACCAGGGTCCAGTTGGAGATAAAACTGTACTCTGCTTGCAACCAACATGCCTGAAAATGGAAGGAACCAAATGTTTACGAAATGATTTGACAGATATAATAGTAATAATGATAATGATAATAGTAATAATTAAAATAATAATAATAATAATAATAATGATAATAGTAATAATAAAAATGATAGTAATAATGATGATAATAATAATGATAACAATTTAAAAAATAATTATTATTATTATTATAACAATAATAATAATAATAATAATAATATAATGATAATTATAATAGTAATAATAATAATGCTAATAGCAATAATAAAAATAATGATGATAATAAAAATGACGATGATAACAATAATAATAATAATAATAATAATAATAATTATAATGATAAAAATAATAATAATAATAATAATAATAATAATAATAATAATAATAATAATAATAATAATAATAATAATAATAATAACAACAACAACAGTAATGATAACAATGACGATGATAATACTAATAATAGCAAAAACAGTGATAATGGTAGTAGTATTAGTGATGATAACAATGATAATAATAATAATAATAATGATAATAAATAATGATGATGATATTGATAACAATAATAATAATGACAATAAATAATGATGATGATATTAATAACAATAATAATAATAATAATAATAATAATAATAATAATAATAATAATATATAATATTATTATTATTATTATTATTATTATTATTATTATTATTATTATTATAATGATAATTATTATTATTATTATCATTATTATTATTATTACTATTATATTATTATAAATAACTCAATAATAATAACAATGATAATAACAATAATAATAATAATAATAATAAAGAAAAATAAAAAAATAAAAATAATAATAATAACAATAATAATAATAATGATAATAATAATAATAATAATAATAATAATAATAATAATAATAATAATAATAATAATAACACTAGTGATGGTGATGGTGATGATGGTGATGGTAGTGGTGATGACGATGATAATAATAATAATGAAGATATGAGCAAAGACTCACTTAATTTAGGCAAAACAGAATGTTTAGTGTTGATCAAAAGAAGGTATACAAGGAACTGAATGGAGGTGGAAATAGTTCAAATGATGTACCAAATGCTGAAGAG
This sequence comes from Penaeus monodon, assembly GCF_015228065.2. NCBI lineage: Eukaryota > Metazoa > Arthropoda > Malacostraca > Decapoda > Penaeidae > Penaeus > Penaeus monodon. Next base: position 19,253,985 of record NC_051396.1, on the reverse strand, counting down.
AGTAGGAGGTTTTGGGGTGATATTTGGAGTGTTGAGAAAGAACATATAGAGATTCTGGATCTAAAGAATGAGAGTAACAACGAAAACCTTCAGGAAAGAGTGAGGATTAGTATTGAAAACGTAAAGAAAGTGTCAAAAGATCAGAAATTGGACAGCACCAGGGATGGATATTGGATTAAAAACCTCAATAACCTTCATATGAGAATTGCCTGCCAGCTGAATAAGATCTTGGAGGGTGAAGATCATTTACCTACACGGATGACATATGGTCGTACAGTACTGTGCCAAAAGAACCCTACGAAAGGTAATACAATGGAAAACTATCGCCCTATTACGTGCCTCCCTCTGATGTGGAAACTCGTGACAGGAATGATAGCAGAAGAGATGTATACCTATTTAGGAAGAGAGAACCTTCTCCAAGAAGAATAACAACGATGTTGGCGTAGGAATCGGGGCACAAAGGATCAATTGTTAATTGACGAGACTTTATTAAGACTATAGCATGGATAGATTATAAGAAAGCTTGTTACTTTGACCCCAATAGTTGGATTAGTGAATGTTTGGAAATTATTGGAATTGCAGACAACGTGAGAAACTTTCTGCAAAATATGGGCCAATGGAAGATTTCATTAACAGCTAATGGAGAAGAAATTGGCGATGAAGTTAAAAGAGAATATTTCAGGGTGGTAGTTTATGCCTTTGCTGTTTGTGTTGAGTATGATTCCACTGTCGATAGTTCTCAGGAAGGTCAATGTATGTTATGAATGGGGAGAGAAAGTGTACAAATTAAATCATCTTCTATTCATGGATGATCTAAAGCTGTATGGTAAAAATGAAGAACAGATGGAGTCACTTGTGAACACGGTTCACATCTTCAGTACAGATATTGGGATGGAGTTTGGCTTAGAAAGTGTGCTGTTCTTACATTGAAAAGAGGAAAACTAGCTAGATGTGAGGGGATGCGACTCCTGAATGGCAAAGTAATAAAGGTGGTGGAGCAGGAAAGTTACACATATTTGGGGATAGTGAAACTGGAAAAGATTTAAGAAATTGAGATAAAAGATAGAATTATAAGGGAATACAAGAGAAGGCTCAGGTTGTATCTTAAATCAAAGTTGAATGGCAGAAATAAAATTACAGCGATTAATACATGGGCAGTAGCTATCTTCAGATATGGGGCTGGAATCCTTGACTGGAAAGAAAGTGAACTGAAAAGCGTAGACAGAATAACAAGACAGACGATAACAATATATGCGTTTTATCCTAAGAGTAATGTTGACTGACTGTACTTACAGAGGCATGATAGGTATAGAACACTGTGTCAGAGGAGAGGAGAATGGCTTGGGCTTGTACGTAATGAATTCTGCTGAGAAGTTAATTCAGGGGGTTTGTACATCAGGAACGATTGAGACAGAAAGTACCAACGGTAAGAGTGAGTTCAAATGACAGAAGGCCCAGGAGCTTAAAGAAAAATGGACAGAGAGAAGGATGTATGGACAGTTCATCAGGAGAATGCCGGAGGAGGTAGATAAGGAAAAAACTTGGAATTGGTTAGCCAGAAGTGATTTTAAAGTTGAAACAGAGGCGTTGCTATGTGCTGCACAGGAGCAAGCGATCAGGAGAAATTATGTAAAACACCACATTGATAAGAGTATTGACAATCCTTTTTGTAGGATGTGTGGAAAGAGAGGAGAAAGTAAACAACACAATAAGTGAATGTAAGAAATTAGCTCAGAAAGAATACGCTATGATAATGTAGTAAAGAAAATTCATTGGGAACTGTGTAAAAAACGCATTAGAACATAAGGAGTGATGGTATGAACATAACCCAGACGGAGCGGCATTTAATGAAGGTGTAAAATTGTTGTGGGACATAAATATGCACTGCGATAGATATAAGGAGGCCAGATATTGTTATAATTGATAAGGAGAAAAACTGTATAATTGTGAATATTGCGGTGCCTGCCGATGGAAAAGAACATGAAAAGGAAAGAGAAAAGGTGGAGAAATACCAGGACTTGCGAAGGGAAACTGGAAAACTACGGCACAGGTTGTTCCTGTGGTTGTAGGTGCCCTTGGAAGTGTGACAAAAGAATTTAGCAGGTGGATTGAAAAAAATTGGGGTACCAGGTGATGTCAGAACTTTACAAAAGACTGCTTTGCTAGGAACTGCAAGGATCCTGAGGAAGGTGTTAGAGATGTTAGAGAGAGACTTCCTGTTAGCCCTTGGTAGTTCGTTATGGCCCGCCTTACACAAAGAATGACGGCAGTTCCAACAGCCAGAGCATTTCCATGATAATAATAATAGTAATGATGATGATGATGATGATGATAATGATAATAAAGGTAATAACAATAATAATGTTAATAACACTAATGATAATATCATAATAATATAATCGTAACAATAGCAATAACAATTATGATAAGGAGGGAAAAATTGCTAAATATAGTGACGATGATGATAATATTAAGATAATTATAATAACTTCAATGATAACGATGAAGATGACGATAATATCCCAGATCAATATTTGCACAGTGAACTATCATACACTTGGACGTGCTTGGAGTTTTGTCTTTTGTGTGTAAAGGATGTACCCTTTGCTTGTCACTCAGAGCAAACGAGAAAATGAGGACACTTTGAGAGTCTCTGAGGACCTAAGAAAACATAAAATCTAAATAGCGGCGACAAAAAATCCCTCTCCTAGAAAAAATATTTCTAATTTTTCCATAATCTTTTCATAACAAAGCCTTTTGTGAACATAAAATACATTCTATATGTCATAACTTATTGTAATATACAATTACTTATTTTTATTCATTCTCAGTAATTCTATAAAATAAAATCGTTGAGTCTTTGTTCCTATCCTTAATTAGTTCTCGGAAGA
>NC_051396.1:19241094-19243594 GCF_015228065.2 Penaeus monodon | reverse complement strand
TAAAACAAACTAGTGCTGATAAACACTTGTGTAAACAATAAGAAATATTTAGGAATATCATGTAAGAAACATAATTTAGCGTCGAAGGCCAAATAAAAGAACGCCAAAGGGGTCCACAAGATCACGGACTGCCTGACATCTACAAGGTCGGGCAGGTATCAAGACAAATCAAGATAAAGTAAAATAAAGTAAAAAGTAAAATGGCCCTGAAAGTATTATGAGCGAGACTTAATAAAATAAACCTTCCTCCCAGGAGGTACGGATCCTCGAGCTGAGGGAAGGAAACTAAGTATTGGTTTAGTCTCAAAACAGTGAATGGCACACTGGAGGTACGGATCCTCAAGCAGTGTTCCTTCTATGTGACGTGGTCCTTTTGTACTCTTGACACTTTGAGTTCATAAAGTGCCGCTTTGGGACATAGTAAAAGAGTGCACCCTAGAGATGGTGATGCAGCGTGTCACACGCCAAAGTCCAAAAGAGACCAGGTGTCTCCTACACACAACCATTAAATAGTAATTAGCTTTGTGGAGACAAATTCGGCAAATCCTGGCGCGAAGCGAGGTACATCCACAAAGCGAAAGAGAGCACACCAAAAACACAGAGCGGGACCACAGTAGACCACAAAAGTCGGAACCGAACTCGCAAAACTAGGAGTATTTATACCCGAAAAAGACCCTCCAGGTCATGCCCTAAGCATGGCGCGAAAAGAAGATACGCGAAGTATCGGAAGGCCAACCCAATATTTCGGTAGTCCAAACAACCCAAAGGAACTGAACCACCATGAAAAGAGAGGGAAAAAACATGTAACGACCATTACTCTCTTTAGGGGTTATATTGACACTTTGGAAGCGTCGCTGAAGAGAAAGAATATTTGAAAAAATAAATAAAGGAAAGGATACCTAGGAAAACTGGTAATGTACAATTTAAGCGAAAACTATACATTTCGGGCTGTAACTATCTACGGTATGGTACTTGGAAAATAAATAAATCTTTATTTTTCTCGGAGACTTCAACGCCATCCAAGTAACGAGACTTGGTTTAAAATACGTTCGTTGGTTATTTTTATAACCATGTTCATATTATTTCTTAACACCGTCTCTGGCGGCTCGTATTTCATTGGCCACGGCTTATGAAGTCAAGTGAGCGAGGCGCAAATGGCGGGTGAAGCACCAGCCTCGTGCGGGTGCACAGAGAGTGCGCCCGTCTCGTTGGTGGAAGCGGAGCCCGGGACGTCTCATCCAAGTCAGTGGCAGCATCGCAGAGTTCCCCACGTCCTTTGTTCCGTGGTAGAGGAGGCAGGCGTGTGGCATGGTAAAGACCCAGCCTCAACCACTCGGCGCCCGAGGACGATGTCAGTCCAGGCGAGATCGACCTTAGAGTTGGCGAGTGCGCAGCCGTACACTATAATAGTAATAATAATAATAAAAGTAATGATAATGATAATAACAACAACAACAATAATAATAATAAAAGTAATAATAATAATCATAATGATAATAACAATAACAGTAACAACAACAACAGCAGCAATAATAATAATATGATAATAATAGTATGTGTAATAGTAGTATTAGTTGCAGTATTATCATCATTTTCATTATCATTAACATGATAATAATAATAATAAGATGATGATGATGATGATGATGATGATGATGATGATGATGATGATGATGATGATGATGATGATGATGATAACAATAACAATAAAATAAAATAAAATAAATTAAATTAAATTAAATTAAATTAAATTAAATTAAATTAAATTAAATTAAATTAAATTAAATTAAATTAAATTAAATTAAATTAAATTAAATTAAAATAAAAACAGAATAGCAATAACAACAACACACAACAACGATAATAATAATAATAGTTGGTAATAACACAGACACAATAACAGCCACAGTAGTAATGATGATAACAATAAGTGCAAAAATCAGACGTGTCCAGTCCGTTAGCTGATAAATCGGCGAACCATGGATTCTGAAGAACCTCAGCTCGGGGATAAGATCTCTGATATGATCTTCTATGGTCGGTTGTCAAAGGCGGAAGCGGTTTGTGTAAACATGTGTGAGTGTGCACCCAGCGCGTGTGGCAAAAAGGTATATTATTTCTTGCTACGGTGGTATATATGTCTTTGTGTGCTTTTAGCTCTGTTTGTTTATTTCTTCTGCCCGTTAATCTCTCTATGTTTGTGGCACTAAGTGACGAAGGAGAAATATAAAATATATTGAAATGGAAGTATACTCGTAGCGATTGAATATGAAAGAAACATACAAGAAAAGCGCAAATAAGAAAATAATAATAATATAAACGTATTAAGCGTAAAGCTCTTTAGAATCATAAATGATTACTTCTGAATCTTAATCTTTTATGGAAATCCTTGACTTTATTCCTGTCCTGTTATACACGTAGACAAGAAATTGAAATAATGATCTAATTACTGTAAAAAAATGTCCATCAATTTCCTATTGAGAAATATATATTATCGTTTTAT
>NC_051396.1:19218594-19231094 GCF_015228065.2 Penaeus monodon | reverse complement strand
AAGAGATATAAGAATGTAGCAGACAAATGCTTTTCATCAGTCCCTTTTGGCCAAAATAATAACTGTGACATCGGTTATTGCGAGACGATTCGAGGAGGTAGAAAGCATCTTCCAAATCTCCCTAACAACACAATGCCCCGCGGGGAAAGTGACCGGAGGATGGATCCTTCTGGTACCAATCTCAAAGTGGACGGATACAAAACCAGTCATGTACTTTTCTTATGTGCACAACCCTTCAGAAATGAGTAATGTTAGTAGGCGGAAGAAAATGGAACCATGCTTAATGTAAATGCTCCTATAGTTGTTAACTTTTATTGATAAAGCAAATTGCTTGAAGTCATACTCTGAAACGAAAAGCAAAGAAAATGGTGGCATTGCTTATTTTCCACTTTTTGGATGTTGCTGTCGTAAACTCAATGGTTATAAATTTGCAGCACTCCAAGATCTCCCTTTGTACTAGCCTAATTGGTGCATCTGGAATGGACTCAAGCAGTCCAGCATCCAAGGGTATCCCAAGGAAAAACAGTAACAGTGCAAGAATTCTTGCTCCGAGGCTAAGAACTGCACCGTTCGCTGCTTAAACGCTAAAACAAGCGCTAAAGCCTGAGCAGTGTTGCTAATCCACAGGAATGGCTCTACTAAGTATCAAGCCTGAAAAAGACTACTCTTAAACTCAAGTATCAAATATGCAAACAGTGACAATGAAGATGTCAGTAGAAGGAATAAAACCTAAAAGGAAATTACTTCTACTGACTTGATCCCTTCATAGATAAAGATAATATCTCAAGGGTAGATGGCAGAATGAGACATGCAGACTATGCCCCAAACAATAAAGATACAGCTATTCTGCCAAAGGAATCACACATTACAGTAACGGTAGTGTGTTTTTTCCATCAGTTTATCATCAATGTAGAGGATAACATTAAATAAGTTAAGGGCATCTAGTTATTGGATCACTGGAGGTTCATTGATTGTAGGTGTGGGTTGTGATGATGAAGTGAGTTGTGATGCCATTATATACGGGTTGTGATGCCATTAAGTACGAGTTATGATGGCAGTATTATCGTACGTATATTGAAATCTGTATATGATTATATTATATACACTGCCCTTTGTGTGATATATTACGCCATGTGAAATATGGAAGATTATGTTTAGTTTATATTGTTGTTTAGCACATCACCTATGTAAAAGAATGTGATTCTCTGTATGATTTGTAGAGCACAATACTTTATTTTGTCTCTGTAGTCACACGTCTGGGAGCAGCACTCCCAGGCGAGCCTGGCGTGTGGAGTAGAGGACCGTAAACGCCCTTTTATTTTTATCAGTCGTTTTCTTCGTCCTCAGGCATCGTAGAGAAACCCCTGTAAGGGTGTCTGTGAGCAGAGCCCTTTCGCCACACCGTCAAATATGGTGGTGCCCCGTGAAGCGGGATGAAAGGAGTAAGGGCCGGGATAGGTGGGCCCTGTTTACTCTAAAAAAATAAAAACAAAAGCAGTACCGCAAAATTGAAATCCCTCACAAGCCGTCAAGGAAGATAGGGCTGTCTGTGGGTGAGTGGTGTACTCTCATCCCAACTATTAATAGAATACACACCCAGCTTCAAAAAAATAAGGCAATGTTCAGGACAGGTACAACCTTTTCTCCTTTCGGTCCGTCGCCATGGCACTGTAAGATCCAGGAGGGTACGCAAACACACGTTCGTCTTAACACTCGTTTATTCAGCGGAGAGGAGCCCCTTATATACGAGGGGTTTTGACAACAAATTTATTAAAACATAATTTTGAGATACACCACGCAACTGCGGGGTGTAGCAACTTACTAAAAGTGTATACAACGTAAAACTCAATTATAAATATAGGAAATAAAACAATAAAATTAACAAAGGGTAACTAAAAATACAAATGTTTATGGTAAACTTTAAGACTGAGCTCTAACCTTGTAATAAATAAAATGAACGTACAAAAGACATAACTTTAAAAAATAAGAATATTCAAAATGGTTACAAACAATAAATAGTTCACAATAGCACTAAAAAAATGAATGGAAAACTGCCAAAAAAAAAATCATAATTCACAAAGGGCAAAACGAGAAAAAGAGTCTTCGCTACTGCCAATAAGATTAAATTTATACAAAAAAGAAGTGACTAAAATACTTATAAACAAAACAATTAGGACATGCATACTCTCAAAAGAGAGAAACCTAAAAATGAAGAAGCAGAGCGGCATATTAGTTTAAAAATGCGGCGTTTTCTAAAGTGCCCGATCGAAAAAATGTAAACATAACACTTTAATCTAAACTGACTTTATAATAAAGTTCAACTGTATAGAAAATAATTTCTATTTACAAAAAAGGGCATCACGGAAAGGACAAGTGAAATAGGGAAAGGTAGGGCGAAGTGTCTGCCGTAGCTCCTCCAGGATCCTATAGATTTTCCGTGGCCAAATAAAAAAGGCAGGATATAGGGAAAAGGTGGGTCATAGGGTCGTAGGAATACAAGGTAAAATATCTAGAATAGGAGAGCAGCCGAGAAAGAAAAGGTGAAAGATAAAGGGAATATGAAAGGATAGATGGTGGGGGTAGTTTTGTAGAATAGGACAGATACAGAAAAGACCAAGACGTTTCTGTGGAAAAGTATATGGCAGCAAGTATAAGGGAATAGAGGAGTAGTAAAAGGAAGAGAAAAAGGGACTAAAAGAAGGCAAAAGTTGGAGTAGACAAAGCTAGGCTAGGGCAAAGGGGAATAGGCTATGCTTGGGTAAGTGGAGAGGAGGGAGGAGAAACAGAGAGAAAAGAGAGAAAGAGAGGAGAGAGAGAGAGAGAGAGAACGAGAGAGAGAGGAGAGAGAGAGAGAGAAACAGAGAGAGAGAGAGAGAGAGAGAGAAAACAGAGAGAGAGAGAGAGAGAGAAACAGAGAGAGAGAGAGAGAGAGAGAGAGAGAGAAACAGAGAGAGAGAGAGAGAGAGAAAACAGAGAGAGAGAGAGAGAGAGAAGAGAGAAGAGAGAAAACAGAAGAGAGAGAGAGAGAGAGAGAGAGAAGAGAGAAACAGAGAAAGAGAGAGAGAAACAGAGAAAGAGAGAGAGAGAGAAACAGAGAGAAAGAGAGAGAGAGAAACAGAGAGAGAGAGGAAACGAGAGAGAGAGAACAGAGGGGAGAAGAGAGAAAACGAGAGAGGGGAAAAACAGAGAGAGAGAGAGAGAGAGAGAGAGAGAAACAGAGGAGGGAGGTAAAGAGAAATAAAGAGGGAGGATGAAGAAAGACGGAAAGAATGGAGGGGTATAAAAAGAAGGAAAGGAAGACAGGGAATCAGGGAATGGGAAAGAGGGAAGGAGAGCAGGGAAAGAGAGGGAGAGGGAAGGAGGACAGAGAAGGGGGCCGGGAAAGCCCCACACCCCTCCCCTGCCATGGTCGGAAGTGGCCCACGGAGACAACGAACCTGAAAAGAGAGGAAGGAAGACCTGACCCGATCAATTGCCTTTACAACTAAAAGTGAATGACCACTGGCGTGCCAAAACGATCATACAATGTGATATGAAACTCCCAAATGTGATTAGTACAAAACGCGCGTCTTGCACTGTAAAAATGGAACATATGAAAACATTTAACATTCAGTACGTTTGCTTGTCACTGATAAAAGTATCACACTTTCCCCTTACACTGGAAAGGATTCTCGCCACCTGAATACATGAAAACGTTAGATATCACGAACATATAAGGAAACTTCCACATCACGACTGCCTGTTCACTGAAAGTTGTCACTCGTCTCCTTACACTGGAAGCTGCAGTTGCTAAAAGGGGGAAAGGAGAGGAAGGGACAGCCTTTGCCATCCCTCTTAGGAGATGAGCAACAAGTTCACCATCACAGGAAATCGGGTGCCGTTCCCGCAGAACAAGTAGCTATGTCGGGATCAATGTCATCGGGAAACCCTGTATCGGCTCCGCAACGGCTGCTAATGGGACCTTCGGGCCTCCCGGTAATCCACGCCCCTGTAGGCTTCGTGGACGGGGAAATGGGTGGTTCCCCCGAAGCGTCTGGCCCCGATCCTCGCACATCTCGACCCACAGCCCAAGAGGTCAGCATCACGAGACCCCGGGCCCAGAGGTCAGCATCATCGAGGTCCACAGGCCCAAGAGGGTCAGCATCATCGAGGCCACAGGCCAAAGAGGGTCAGCATCATCGAGGTCCACAGGCCCAAGAGGGTCAGCATCATCGGGGCCCACGGGCCCAAGAGGTCAGCATCATCGAGGCCCACAGGCCCAAGAGGGTCAGCATCATCGAGGCCCACAGGCCCAAGAGGGTCAGCATCATCGAGGCCCACAGGCCCAAGAGGGTCAGCATCTAGGGCTGGTTTGTCCATCTCCCCTTCACATTCCTCGTCTTCCAAGGCATAAGAGAGCTCGGCAGATGACTTGAATGGCTTCACATGGTTTAGATGCGCTTTAAACTGAGGGCTCCCCCTAGACTGTTGACAAATGGGACAACTTGCTACAAATTCCTGAATGTCCTTTAACATATATGGCCAGTAATACAGGGACCGTGCACTTTCGAAAGTTCTTTGCATACCTGGATGTGATGCTAGAGGGGGAAGGTGGGAAGCCTTTAGGGCAGATTTTTTAAGACTCGAAGGGACCACTAGCTGATAACAAATGCGATCTGGCAAGTGTCGCAACCTGTAGATGATATCATCTTTGATCTCAAATTCGGACAAAGACAGCGGTAATTTTTTTTTTTTTTGGCACTTTACCATTTTTCACGTAGTGTCGGATCTCTGACAGCTGGGGATCTTTTTCCTGCTCCCTTGCAATCCTCTGTGGAGAGTTATCAGCAATCATCAGCCTGACCACTTGGTGGGATAACAAGTCAGGGACGTGGTTTGTTGGGCCTTCTTTATACCTTACTGAAAAGTTGTAGAATGACAAATCATGGGCATACCTCGTCATTCTTGGAGACTTTGTCTTACGAGTAAAAACATGAACTAGTGGCCTGTGATCTGTATAGATCAGAAATTTTCTCCCATACAAGTATGGATCAAAGACTCTCACACCCTCCACGACTGCGAGTGCTTCCAGGTCAATCGCCGGGTATCTAGACTCGGAGGACCTCAACTTGCGGCTGTAATAGGCGATGGCATGGGGCGCTTGATTTTGCATCTCGCTGCATAAGACAGGCTCCAATTGCAACCCCAGAAGCATCAGTGTGCAGCCAAACTCCTTCATAAAGTCGGCTGCCTGAGAACAGGAGCAGTCCCCAGACGTTCTTTAACTCATCGAAAGCACCTTGCTGCTCTGGGCCCCACTGCCACTTTTAAATCCTTTTTCAGCAAAAAGATGTAATGGCGAGGCAATGGGGCATAGCCCGGTATATTTTTTCTAAAAAAATCTGCCCTGACGGACCGTGCGAGGTTTTGGGGGGACCTTGCGATACCCAAGAACTTTTCCTTTGTCAGGTGAAACACCCTCTGGCGAGATCGTGAATCCCAGGAAATTTATGGTCGTGGCGGCGAAAGTACATTTTTCCAAGTTCAAGTCTAAGTCCAGTGCCTTTAGGAGCCCCAAAGTTTCGTCTAGGTCTGTAAGATGCTGGGTGAAACTCCTGGAAAAAAATGATGATATCATCCAAGTAGCAAAGAGTGTTTTTTCCTAGGACTGCAGCAAAACCCCACATTGATGGTTCTTTGGAATGTGGTGGGGCTGTTGAAAGGCCAATGGCAGACAAAACAAAACGGAACAGCGATACCCGTCAGAGAAGGCTGTTTGGGCCGGTCCAAAGGATCTACCTCAACAGCCCAATATGCTGCACGAGCGTCCAAGGTTGTGAAGATGTTCATGGGACCAAGCTCGTCCAGTAGTTCTTCAATACGTGGCAGGGGAAAAGAGCCCCCTTTTTGGTTACTGCATTCAGGGCTCTATAGTCTACGCAGAACCTGACACCCCCATCCTTTTTCTTAACTAGAACCACTGGGCTTAACCATGGGCTGGTGGATGGTTCAATTACCCCAGTGTTGAGCATTTTGTCACACTGCTCCCTGATCGTCTCACGAGCAGAATGGGGCAACCGCCATTGTCGGGTACACACAGGCTTGGCATCCCCTGTATCTATTTGGTGTTTGATGTTGGGATCAGCCAACTGCACCCTCTCCACCATCAAAAAGCATACGGTACTGCTCTAAAATTTTGTAGCATTTTCCCCCTTTTCCACCTCTCTAAATGTGTCAAGTCAGGCTGAATTGTCCCACTATCTAAACTATTTTCTACTGCCTGACAAGTGGCGACTGCCACTAAAAGGGGGGCAACACAGCTCCTTCAACATCAAATTCTTCATGGGACATTTCATCGTCATCAACCATTCCCATCCCGTAGTCATCCCACAAATACTCACAATCAAATTCCTCTCTCTCTTGAACATCTAGACCAGCCCGAGGTTTTGGTCTGACGGGGCTCTGTTCACCCTCGGCTGCAACACTTTGGGCCTTTGCTTCAGCACGGCCTGACACTGATGGGGGGTCTACTCATCCCAGCAGCTGTGTCAGCAGAGTCTTGCATCCCGTGATTAAACGGGTCTTGGGTGGCCTCTCTGTCTCCCCAAGATCCTGGTCTGAGAGGGTTTTGGTTACCCTCCGCAGCAGCAAACCTAGGGACTCTCACCTCAGCCATCCCATGGTATGTGTGCATAACGCTGGTGGGGGGTCTGCTCATCCCAGCAGCTGTATAGGAGATTTGTTCGGACTGATCTCCAAAAAGACCTGATCTGATGGGGGTCATGCCCTCCCCAGCAGCAGCAGCATCCTGCTGATCATCCGACTTTGTATATAATTCATCAATCTCGGCAACCGTGCCAAGTCTCGTTCCATGGCCTAGAGTTATGGGACTGTTTGTGGAATTAACTACCCATATACCACATCTACGGTCACTGGCGCTGGTAACCATGTGAGGAATGGATAGCCTTTGGTCTAATGATTGGAGTTACCAATACATCCCCATCTTTTGGACCAGTTCGGGCTATACGGGCCTCAAAAAAAGCAACCTGAGTGGGGAGGAACCCCCGTCTTACGTAGTAGATGCACGGCAGCTGGTTTCACTTGGGAGACCCTTTGTGACATTTACACGGATATGTGCAGTGATGCAGCGTCAGTATATACCATTGAGAGCGTCTGTCTTCCCAGAGTAAGTGCCCCCTGGGAAGAGTTTGCTTCAGCAGACAGCGTGAAATCCACCCTCCTAAGTAAATCAATTCTATCAGCATGTCACCAGGAAAAGGCAGATCAGCAATGAGGGGCATGTTGAAGGGTAAGTTGGTCTCCCAGAGGGAAAGGGAGGTCAACCTCAGCTTGAGGATAAGAGGGAACCCGTCACTCCCTGTATCAATTTGCTGCACTGCTGGTAACTTAAAGTTTTTCCGGGTCCACTCGCTGAAGAGGAGTGACTTTATGTGTGGTCTCACTCCCAGTATCAATGAAACCCATGAGGGTGTGGCCATTAATACTGACTGCCACGAGAGGTCGTCCTGGCTTCCCCTGTGCACTCATTGCCGATATCTGAGGCGGGCGGTGTTGCGTGGTTTTGTTCGTAACTGACGTCCTAGAGGTTCTGATGCCAGAGGGGCCTGGGACTCTGCCGCCCTGGCCGGGGAGAAATGAACAATCCCTGGAAAGGTGGCCTTCCCGCCGACACCGGTAGCAAATCAAGGGCCGATTCCCTTGTGCATTCCTAGGCTATGCATTGCCCAGTACTATGCCCTGAGCTGCGGTGGTACTCGCACCAGACATTCCTTGTCTGGCGTGTTTGTCGAGTTTCGACAGAAGCGATGGGGTTGGGATTCTGTTGCCCCTCTGGTGCCTGCATAAAAACTCCCTTCGGGGGTAATCTCCTCGAAATTATTGGCCAAGCGGTAGTTAGAAGTTGACCCTCCATGTCGAATTCCATGCCGGTTGTTCCAAAGCCTTTGTGCCGTCTCAGCCAATTGCATGGAAGTACTGTTCTCTTTTAGTGCTAGAAAATCTCTCATCCAGAATGGAACTCCAGACAAAAAGACTCTTCTTATTAACTCGGATGGATGTCCAATAGCCTCTCGGTGGTCCGGCAAAACCCCGGGACACTGAGCCTTCTATTTGGAGGAAATAGTCCATGGGGGCCTGATTCTCACCCCTGGGCTGATCATATAGGACTTTAAAGAAGTCAGCTGCAGAAAAGGTGCCTCTGAATTTTTGTCTTAGTTCTCGCTTAAAAAGGTTCCAATCCTCGATATGGTCAAAGCATTCAGAGTTTATTATCAGTTCAGCTCTACCTCTACAGCTAGCTCGGGCTGACCTAATGTAAGAGTCACTTGTTGAGGGCCTTACTATGTTTTCAATTGCCCTTATCCAGGATTCGATTTCCCGGTTTTTTGAGTGGTTCAGAGGTGGGGCTTCACCTTTGTAATGGGGAACCGTTTTTGGTCATGATGTAGGAGATATTCTGCTCCTATACCAGCCCGCGACGACTGAGTTACAGGGTCATCAGACCTTTGGAATCTCTGAGGGGTTGATCTTAATCTGTGACATGGGTTTCTAAACAAACTCCCAGATACCCCTTTCATCGAGGGAAAAAGCGGTCATTTAATTGTTGTTCAGCTCGCCTACACAGGTTCCTTTCCCCTTGCAGTTCTCTTTCAAGAGTAGCAAGTCTTCTTTGAAGAAGAGCCAACCGCATCCCCAGATGCAGGAGAGTTGCCTGTAGGCCTCTCACTGTTAGTGAGAGGAAACCCACTACCTCACTCCTGTCATAGGCACGACCTTTTTGGTCGAGGTTAAACTTTTGATGTAGCCCTAGGAAGTTTATCTCCTGCTCCCTCGCACCCTTGTGAAGTCGAGTTGTCTGGCCTGGTTGCATTTTCGTCTGTCCTCTTTCCCAGATCACTTCCTCTGCCCCTTAATATAGCCCCTTTGCCTCTGCTCAACTCCATTATCCTTTTCGTTAAACTCCTCGGCAGTCCTGTGAACGAACCTTTCAGCCCCCTTTTTGTATTTGATCCATCCTTTGAGAGATAAGCCTGTACACACGATCACACAACTGCTCCATCACGGTAATCTCTGCCTCCATCACTCTTACAGCCTCAGTCACTTCTGGATTTGAGCCCCCAACTACAATAGGCAGAGAGTCCAATGCAGAACTAGATTGGGTTACAGGAGAGGTGGGCTGACTCACTGACTGAGTTGTGGGTTTTTGCTTTTTAGCCCGTGTACCCGTCACCATTTTTGACACTTTCAGTTTCTCTTATTCAGTATTCACATTATCGTCGTATACACTTACGTAGGTTGTATCTGGACATACTTACAAGAAGGACAGTACACATACAAAGGTGCTTATAGATGCGTAGAGTTGTAGATGTATATTGTTACGAAGTGTAGTGGGTGTGGGTGTAGTGTAGTGTTGCAGTGTGTAAGATGTGTATGTCTATGGAATGAGATGTAGGGTAAGGTAGTGTGTGTGTAGTGTAGTGTTGTAACAAGTGCGGACATGTGCGTGTGTGTGGTGTGTGCGTGGTGCGTACAGTACACCGTATACAAGTCACCCCAAAGTAAACATTTAAAGGAGTCAGCGGCAACCAAGGTAAGTATAAGTAACCTGTTATAAGACAGACTTAAGTTACAAGGAGTGCCACATGTGTTACAGGTAAGTCACAGTATAGGGTTCACGAAGGGTGAAATCACAGGAAAAACGACCACGAAGGGTAAAATCACAGGAAAAACGACCACGAAGGGTAAAATCACAGGAAAAAAAGAACACGAAGGGTAAAATCACACCAAAGGAAAAGCGAACCCGAAGGGTAAAATCACAGGAAAAACGACCACGAAGGGTAAAAACACAGGAAAAACGACCACGAAGGGTAAAATCACACCAAAGGAAAAGCGAACCCGAAGGGTAAAATCACAGGAAAAAACGACCCCACGAAGGGGAAAATCACAGGAAAAACGACCACGAAGGGTAAGATGTGCTACACAGGCAGCTAAAAGGAACACGTAAGATAAAACGTACCAAGCTCTCAACAAAAGGAAGACTTGGAGAGTAAAGCATGACAAACCGTCAGCAAAAAGGACCAAAAGGGTGTAAAACGAAACAAACTGGCAGCTAAAAGAATCATAAGTAAAATAGGTCAAATTGGCAAAAATAGAAAAAAACTCAAAAACGTAAGACCAGCTGATGGCTAACAGCTTAAAGTGGGGTATACACTCGAAAACTCTTAAGCAAGACTGAAAACTAGAAATACAGTCTAGGCATAAAATAATAAAATGGGAAAAAATGACATCAAAGGGAAAATGGTTCGACTGAAGCATTCATAAAATTACCAAAATACAAAAAATATTAAAATGGCCACATAAACTCCTACACTGACACAGGACAAAAATTTGAAAAGTGAATTCATATCAACCCTGCAAAGCCTGGGAGAGTACCTACACCACCACTAAAGAGCAAGGCTGCTCATCGTACACAGAATTCCACCGCTGCCACCAAAAATGTACAGTACTTGTAAGGGTGTCTGTGAGCAGAGCCCTATCGCCACACCGTCAAATAGGTGGGCCCCGTGAAGCGGGATGAAAAAGGGGTAAAAGGGGCCCGGGGTAGGTGGGCCCTGTTTACTCTAAAAAAATAAAAACAAAAGCAGTACCGCAAAATTGAAATCCCTCACAAGCCGTCAAGGAAGATAGGGCTTTCTGTGGGTGAATGGGTTTTACTCTCATCTCAACTATTAATAGAATACACACCCAAACTTTTAAAAAATAAGGCAATGTTCAGGACAGGTACAACCTTTTCTCCTTTCGGGTCCGTCGCCATGGCACTGTAAGATCCAGGAGGGTACGCAAACACACGTTCGTCTTAACATCGTTTATTCAGCGGAGAGGAGCCCCTTATATACGAGGGGTTTGACAACAAATTTATTAAAACATAATTTTGAGTTACACCACGCAACTGCGGGGGGTAGCAACTTACTAAAAGTGTATACAACTAAACTCAATTATAAAAATAGGAAAAAAACAATAAAATTAACAAAGGGTAACTAAAAATACAAATGTTTATGGTAAACTTAAGACTGAGCCTAAACCTTGTAATAAATAAAATGAACGTACAAATGACATAACTTAAAAAAATAAGAATATTCAAAATGGTTACAAACAATAAATAGTTCACAATAGCACTAAAAAAATGAATGGAAAACTGCCAAAAAAAATCATTAATTCACAAAGGGCAAAACGAGAAAAAGAGTCTTCGCTACTGCCAATAAGATTAAAATTTATACAAAAAAGAAGTGACTAAAATACTTATAAACAAAACAATTAGGACATGCATACTCTCAAAAGCGAGAAACCTAAAAATGAAGAAGCAGAGCGGCCATGTTAGTTTTAAAATGCGGCGTTTTCTAAAAATGCCGATCGAAAAAAATGTAAACATAACACTTAATCTAAACTGACTTTATAATAAAGTTCAACTGTATAGAAAAATAATTTCTATTACAAAAAAGGGCATCACGGAAAGGACAAGTGAAATAGGGAAAAAGGGAGGGCGAAATGTCAGGCGACCCGTCTGCCGTAGCTCCCCAGGATCCTAAGATTTTCCGTGGCCAAATAAAAAAGGCAGGATATAGGGAAAAGGTGGGTCATAGGGTCGTAGGAATCAAGGTAAAATATCTAGAATAGGGGGAGCAGCCGAGAAAGAAAAGGTGAAAATAAAGGGAATATGAAAGGATAGATGGTGGGGGTAGTTTGTAGAATAGGACAGATACAGAAAAGACCAAGACGTTTCTGTGGAAAAGTATATGGCAGCAAGTATAAGGGAAAAAGGGACTAAAAGAAGGCAAAAGCTGGAGTAGGCAAAGCTAGGCTAGGGCAAAGGGGAATAGGCTATGCTAGGCTAAGTGGAGAGGAGGGAGGAGAAACAGAGAGAGAGAGAGAGAGAAACAGAGAGAGAAACAGAGAGAGAGAGGGGAGAGGGGAGAGAGAGAGAAAAAAGAGAGAGAGAGAGAGAGAGAGAAACAGAAGAGAGAGGGGAGAGGAAACAGAGAGAGAGAGAAACAGAGAGAGAGAGGGGAGAGAGAGAAAAGAGAAAAGAGAGAGAGAGAGAAAAAAGAGAGAGAGAGAGAGAGAAACAAGAGAGAGAGAGAGAGAAACAGACAGACAGAGGAGGAGAGAGAAAAAGAGAGAGAGAGAGAAAACAGAGAGAGAGAGAAACAGAGAGAGAGAGAGAGAGAGAGAAACAGAGAGAGAAACAGAGAGAGAGAAATAAAGAGGAGGGAGGTGAAAGAGAAATAAAGAGGGAGGAGTGAGAGAAAGACGGAAAGAATGGAGTGGTATAGAAAGAAAGGGAAAAAGGAGACAGGGAATCAGGGAATGGGAAAGAGGGAAGGAGGAGGACAGGGGCCAAGGAGAGGGAGAGAGGGAAGGAGGACAGAGGAAGGGAGGCCTGGAAGCCTCACACCCCCAACATAGAAGACGAACAGTAGACATAATTCAAGATGTGTCACATG
>NC_051396.1:19203594-19206094 GCF_015228065.2 Penaeus monodon | reverse complement strand
AAGAAAAAAAGAAAGACATAGAAAAACATGGACTCCTTTCCGGAAATGTTATTTTTGTATCACTCAGGATATTCATACAAGTATCAGTCGCCCCATAATGATGATAAGATTGATAATAACAATTATACTATAATAATGATAATAATAGGGAAAGTACAGCTACACGGATAAAACGTAAAAAGGAGAAACGCGTTAATACCTACCAGCGATATGCTGCCTAACCCTAATTGAAGAAGCTCAACCACAAGCCAGATCCTCGAAGTACAGCAGTGATCTTAGAAGCACGTACATTTCTCTTCTCAGATGTTTAAGAGAGATAACAGACTTTAACAACTTGGGGGATGATGAGGAAAAAGTACGAGAAAGAAAAAATATATACATAATAGCAATAATGATGATGATACTAATAAAAGAAAAGGGGAGAAATAGAGAGAAAGAGAAAAAAAAGCTCAATACTTTTAAAAACTTTTTTGACAGTTCAAATATATCTTGTTCTCACTTTATTTTCTTATGTTACCTCCTTTGGGTGCGTGTGTGTGTGTGTTTGATTTTTTTTTGTATTTTCATTCTTTCCGTACAAAAATCACAAAAATACTTTTCAACATTGTACAAGGAATCCTTTAGAAATTATATTCCGTAAGTGCTTCGTCGATAAATCTTGAAAGTTATGCTTGTGTTTGAGAGAAAGTTATGAGATACGTTCTTGCGAATTGTGCTGATGATTGTCGAAACATAAACATATACTTCATAAGTCTGTGTATTTGAAAATGGATCTATTTAAATATATATACTAAAAGGGTATA
This sequence comes from Penaeus monodon, assembly GCF_015228065.2. Classification (NCBI taxonomy): domain Eukaryota; kingdom Metazoa; phylum Arthropoda; class Malacostraca; order Decapoda; family Penaeidae; genus Penaeus; species Penaeus monodon. The sequence continues at coordinate 19,205,291 of NC_051396.1, read as the reverse complement.
TATAATAAGTTATTATAGCTATTATTTCATATTTTTTTTTCATTATATTGCCTTGGGTATACATTCAGGATCTCTTGAGTTTTGTAAGTCCCTCTAACCGCACCTTTTACATGTTTTACTGTCCTGTAAACGATCTTGCGCTATTCCATTTACAACTTTTATTCAATGTAGAATGATAATTGATACTTTCTATATGTTCGATATGTAATACAGCTGCATTACAATCAAACACTACAGTAATGTTAGCCGCGGGGTGTTTTATATATAGGAAGCAATCCAATTCTATTTGAACCCCACCCGATTCTTAACAGCGGGCACAGTGAATCTTATAAAATTCCAGAGGCCCTTAAGGGATGGGTGTTTTGGTATAGTATAATCATAGCTGTTGACGCGGCACATCATTTTAAATAATCAGTCAATTCGTGTTTAAGTCACTATTTAGAATTTACACTCATATGCGAATATTAATGATGAGCCTTGCAACAACAAAATGGGTCTATGTGCACTGCATTTTATAAGTTGCATAGGGCGAACAATTTCATGAATGCATGATTATCAAAGGTTTTTAAAATGAATGCCTGTTTAATCAGTTCCTTTGAACAGTTGTATTCAATTTTATGTGTACCATATATGAACATCCACTAGAATTCTGTGTCAATATTAATACTTTATGGGTAAAGCCAAAGTACAATATAATCAGAAAGCAAGTCACACCATGTAGAGCTTAAGTAAGACACATACAATATATATATATATATATATATATATATATATATATATATATATATATATATATATATATATATGTGTGTGTGTGTGTGTGTGTGTGTGTGTGTGTGTGTGTGTGTGTGTGTGTGTGTGTGTGTGCGTGTGTGTGTGTGTGTGTGTGTTTGTGTGTGTGTGTGTGTGTGTGTGTGTGTGTGTGTGTGTGTGTGTGTGTGTGTGTGTGTGTGTATATCTTCTTTTAACGGTAGGTTCATGTCTGAGCCGCCGTGGTCACAGCATGATACTTAGTTTTTTTATGTTGTGATGCTCTTGGAGTGAGTACATGGTAGGGTCCCCAGTTCCTTTCCACGGAGAGTGCCGGTGTTACCTTTTTTTTAGGTAATCATTCTCTCTATTTATCCGGGCTTTGGACCAGCACTGACTTGGGCTGGTTTGGCCACCCAGTGGCTAGGTAGGCAATCGAGGTGAAGCTCCTTGCCCAAGGGAACAACGCGCTGGCCGGTGACTCGAACCCTCGAACTCAGATTGCCGTCGTGACAGTCTTGAGTCCGATACTCTAACCATTCGGCCATCGCGGCCTTGACGATCATGGGCTTTCCATGATTTTTCTTGGCAATGTAGAGCGGTGGTTTGCCATTGCCTTCCGCCCGGTGTTTTTTTTTTTATCGAGTCACCATCTCTGACTCGGGCTATATATATATATATATATATATATATATATATATATATATATATATATATATATATATATATATATATATATATAATGTAATATGATATCTCTGAGAGAAAGAGAGACAGAGAGAGTTTTTATTTATTATCCTTAATAGATAGACAGACAGATAGATAGATAGATAGACAGACAGATAGATAGATAGATAGATAGACAGACAGATAGATAGATAGATAGATAGATAGAGAGAGAGAGAGAGAGAGAGAGAGGAGAAAAAGAAGAGAGAAAGAAAGAAATG
>NC_051396.1:19167651-19177651 GCF_015228065.2 Penaeus monodon | reverse complement strand
CTGCGGGAACTATGTATTTTTCGGTTGGCCTTTCCTTCGAATGTGGTATAGTATATACACATATATATATATATATATATATATATATATATATATATATATATATATACATATATATATACATATAATTTATTTTTTACGGGCATCGTCGTTATGTTTTAGGTATGACTGGTCCTCTGTTTGTATAAATATTAATAAGTGCTCGCAAAAATTCATGAGGGCCCCTCTAGCTCTATAGAAGTGTCAGTTTGCTCACGATAAGTTAGACCTGCTGTTATATCTGGATGTGGGCATGGCGTATCGTTATTGTTTTTGTGGTTAAAACATATTGAGACTACATGAGCCAGCATGTATTCCAACACAATCATACCCACGCCCACGCCCCCACCTAAACACGCACAGGCACGCCCACACCCACACACGCCCAATAAACGCATATACATGAAATATACACATTTTCGTGTCTGTGTACAACATGCATCGAAACATAGGCTTGTAAAATGCACATGTACCGTAATATAATGCCGGCAGAGCAAATAGTTGGATCTCAGTCTCATAAACTAAGGCATGCAAAACCAGCTACATTCCCAATAAACCAGAGAACTGTGATACGGGGACCTTTATGGAACTTTCCTGCAGACCCATAGTTCGCTATCCGCTGATCATTGACCCTAAACCGCCATGTTACACGTCGTAAATCTCTTTCACTTACGTCATTTTCCTCACTACAACACTCAAGCCATCAATAAAGTGAAGGCCAGGAAGGTGGCGATGGGCAGCGGACCGAACTTTTGCACCCCTCGACGGATGGGGTTAACGATCGATTTTCGCCATTTTTGCTCCTCGGTCTCTCGAACTTAGATTAATAAAAATAAAAATAAATATATAAAATTCATAAGGCGTCATGTGAACATAGAATCACTTCCAACTGTAAAGAAGATCAGGACAGTCCCTACGTTTCCTGAAGGAGCAACATCCGAATCAACATATGTCACGGGAATTATCGCAGACGAACCTTAATAAACTTGAAGCCGCGCGCGGGCGAGAAAGAGCTCTTGGGTCGCTACCTCTGACAACTCTCGAGCGAGGCGTCAGTTGTGTGCCAGACTCCGTAGCGAGAGCGTGTGTCGTTTCGGCTCGTGCGTCGAAATATGCTGTGTTCTTGTTGGGTGCCTATACACAGCGTAGATCTTTATAGATCGAGTGTAATTATACCTGCTGATAGTTTATGTGAATTCTAGAGTGCAGAGATTATTGCAATTAATCCAATCGTTCAGACGGAAGGGAGTTTAAATCATTCTTAATACTTTAAATAAGAAAGTGACTATTAGCAGTTCGATTTCAACACACATGATACATCAGACACAAATGGCGGAATTAAATTTACACCGCAAGTTGTATCATAGTGTTAACAAATGTTTAAAAATCATTAGGTATAAAACACCGAGTCCCACTATTGGACACATTACCAACTTGACTGAACCAGTATTTTTTTTTTTTTTTGCGTTGACGACACCTGTATATAGGTTTATCATATTTGCCTGATTGTTTGATGTTTAATTTACTGGAAGCTTTAAATACGAGTCATCGTCCACACCTTCCTTCGAGTCATTAACACCAGCCACTTAAAGTTACCTTGTTAACGTTAGGCTTTGTTAAAATTCAATTAGCACTCACGCGATGCCGGTGTAAAAACTGAACACAACTCAGAGAGATTTCGAGCAAAATAATACATGATTCCAATTTGGAAAAGAATTATCCAATAGTACTATGTTGTGGAAAAGCTACCGTGTACCCACTAACTCGGGTTTCATGCGCAACATTCAGTCCATGAATTTGCAATAGCGTGACGGTGGTTTGTGATGTGTGATATGGAGAGTCGGTGACTGGTTCAGGTAAGACCTAGATTCTCACTCAAGCTGTTAATATCCATATAGTATAAGAATTAAATTAATACTGCGATGCCTTGCTCTTGAATGTGCTTGCATAGTCGGGACTGTATAGATAGCTGTTTGTGTAAATCATTTTTTTGTTTTATTGCATGATATTGCTATCGTGATTTCCTTTTATTGACAGTTGCTGGTGTGTGTGTGTGTGTTTATGTGTTTTTTTATATATAATATATATATATATATATATATATATATATATATATAATACATATATAATAACAACACACAACACCACGCACGCATACCACACACACACACACACACACACACACACACACACACACACACACACACAACACACACACACACACACACACACACACACACACACACACACACACACACACACACACACACACACACACACACACACACACACACATACACAACACACACACATACATCACACATAAATAAATATATCATATATATATAATAATATATATATATATATATATATATATTATGATATATATATATATTATTATATATATATATATATATATATATATATACACACACACATATTGTACACACACATACGCATACGTATATGTGTGTGTGTATATATATAGTCATATATGTAAATATATGTATATATATATGTATTATATATATTCATATTTGTATAATTATATGTAATGAATATGTATATATATGTATATATACACACACAAACACATACACATACACATACTTACATACATACGCGTACATACCTCTATATGAATGCATATACGTACACGTATATGTATATAAATATATATGTACACATGTATATGAATATATATATAAATATATATGTGTTTATATATATATTATATATATATATATAAAATATACATATATATATGTCTATATGTATAAATATGAATATATATACATATATATATATATATATATATATATATCATATAGTATGCATATATGTGTATATATATTTTCATTCATATATGTGTATATATATTTTATATATATATAGATAGATAGATAGATAGATAGATAGATAGATAGAGATAGAGATATGTCTATATATATGAATATATATACATATATATTCATATATACACTTTATATATAGTTATACACACACACACACACGAACGCGACGACACACACACACACACACACACACACACACACACACACACACACACACACACACACACACACACACATAAATATATTATATATATATATATATACATATATATATCCACCATATATATATATATATATATATATAGTATATATATATATATATATATAGTAATACATACATATATATGTATATATAAATATATGTAAGAGTATATATGTATATATATATATATATATATGTATATTATATATATATATATTATATATATATATATATATTTGTGTGTGTGTGTGTGTGGTGTATGTATAACTATATATAAAGTGTATATATGAATATATATGTATATATATATTCATATATACAGACATATCTCTCTCTATATATGAATATATATATATATATATATATATATATATATATAGATAGATAGATAGATAGATAGATAGATAGTTTATATATATAGTATATAGATAGATAGATATAGATATATATATGTTTGGTAGTGTGTGTGTGTGTGTGTGTGTGTGTGTGTGTGTGTGTGTGTAGTGTGTGTGTGTTTTGTGTGTGTGCTGATATTGTATGTATACATATATATGTATATGAATATATATATATATATATATATATAGTATATGATATGAATATATACATATATATATACATAAGTATATATGTGTGTGTGTGGTGTGTGGGTGTGTGTGGGTGTGTGTGTGTGGTGTGTGTGTGTGTGTGTGCGTGCGTGGGGTGTGCGTGTGTTGTGTGTGTGTGTGTGTGTGTGTGTGTGTGTGTGTTGTGTGTGTGTGTGTGTATGTGTACAAATATTTATGAATTAATATACTTATTTCTAACTACAATATTATATAATATAGTATATTATCATATATATACTACAATATTATATATATATTATATAGATACATTTTTATATAAATATACATATATTTTTCTTTCAATATACAGTATTCGTTTGTACGTTCGTTTTTTTTTTTCGTGTGTGTCTACATTGATTTCCTATGTGGGTCGGAAGCAAAATGTTTCATATATATACATATATATATATATATATATATATATATATATATATATATATATATATATATAATATATATATATATATATATATATATATATATTATATATATTATATACTTATATGAATTATAGCCTGAATATGACGGGAGCTTGATTTTCCTTTTCCTTTTTTTTCTTTTGGTCAAAGCAAGGCTGTATTGATTTTTTTTTTAAATAAATGGTTCAGGCAGTATGGATACTCATTTCATTATTTATATTTTTAAACATAACATTACATGAAAAAAATACTTTCTTGATATTGCAAAACATTTATTTGCACTGCCAACTGTTTCGGCAAAATCACAACACATATATTGCAATTTCACGCTTATAATAAAGATAATTAAATAATTTGAAAACCACTTTTCCGTTAACAATAATGGACAACTTTATATGCATTATATCTTACCACGATTTATGCAACGACGGGGGAGATTATCAACGTTTGCAATGATCAACAAAAAATACACCTTTCACAGTGCAATTCATACTTCGGGTGACTGAGGTGACGTGAAGGAGAAGAGGAAGTAGAGAGAGAAAGGGATAAGTGACAGAATTGAGGGAAGAAGAATAAGGGGAAAAAAACGTGAATTGAAAGGGTTAGAGAATGAGATAGCAGATAATAGATAGAGATAGAATAAAGGGAAGGAGGGAGAATTGGCAGAATGGATGGAAGAAGAAGAAGGAAAAAAACGAGGGGTTGGATGGTGGAGGGGGGGGGGGCGGACGAGAGAAATCGAAAAGGGAGGACCAGCGAAAGAAAAGCGGAAGAGAGAAGTGACATTTACGATTACAGGAAGTAGGCAGAAGTAGGAAAAAGTGAAAAATTAGAGGAGAAAAGGGGAAAGAATGAATGAGGGATTACAGGGATAAATATAGGTGAGGGCGAGAGAAATTAGAAAGGGAGCGAGAGAGAAGAGAAAGTAGAGGAGAGACAGGGAAGAGAAAGAAGTGAAAGAGAGGGGAAGGGGAGATGAAGCACGAGAATAAGGGAAGCAGAGGAGAGCGGGGGCGAGGCTGTGGAAAAAAATAGAGGGAGAAGATAAATGAAAAAGCGAGGGAGGAGAATTTGAAGGGGGGGGGGGGGGAGAAAGGGGCGACAGAAAAAGGTAAAATGATAGAGGAAAGAGAGAGTAGGAGGACGAGGGTCAGAGAGTACGAAGAGGCGGAGTGAATGATTTACATATGTCATTCATATATGTACTTACACACACACATGCATATATATATATATATATATATATATATATATATATATATATATATATATATATATATATATATTACATATATACACACATACATGTGTGTGAATATGTGTATGTATATGTATGTATGCATCTATGTATGTATATATATATATATATATATGTACATATACACAGACATATATATGTGTGCATATATACATATATATAATATACATATATATATATATATATATATATATATATATATATATATATATATATATACTATGTATGTATACATGTATATACATATACATAAACATACACCTACACATACATAAACATATACATATCCATGCACATACATACCTACATACATACATACATACAATTATATAGACAGTGACTGAGAGACTAGTGACTAAAGAAAATATATAAAAAAATATTGCTCCAATGCAAACTTACACACAGTTAGTCCCTGAGTCTGTCGCAGCAATTCAAGCCTAACCCTTGATCCCTAATGAAAATTAACAGTCTCTCCACCTATCCAATTCGCGTATGTGGCAAATGAGAACATAGTGAATAGACTGCAACATCCCCTTTTTGGAGTGAAGTGGAGGGTTCTTCCAGGGAGTGTCCATTGAACAATACCGTACTTAAGGACTGACGAAGAGGAGGAGGAGGGGGGGGAGAGGAGGTGGAGGTGGAGGTGGAGTTGGAGGAGGAGGAGGAGGAGGTGGTGGTAGTGGTGGTGGAGGAGGAGGTGGAGGCGGAGGAAGAGGTGGTGGTGGTGAAGGAGGAGGAGGAGGTGGTGGTGGAGGTGGTGGTGGTGGCAGTGATAGTGGTGAAGAGGGGAGGAGAGGAGGAGGAAGAGGAGAAGGAGGAGGAGGAAGGGGGGGGAAGAGGAGGAGGGAAAGGAGGAAGAGGAGGGGGGGAAGGAGGAGCTGGAGGAGGGGGAGGGGGGAGGAGGGAGGAGGAGGAGGACAAAAAGTAGAAAAAGGAGAAAAAGAAGAAGAAAGGGTGAGGGGACGGGCATAAGGAAAACAATGGCCGTGAAATAAGGACACGAAGGTATAAGGAAATAGGTACCCATAATGAGATGAGGAGGATAACGTTAGTAATAATGGTGATATAACAAAGAGAAATTAGGCAGAAGCGAAGTAAAACACAAGTTCATATTTCTCTTGAACAATGTACTCTGAAAATAAGAGAAACTACTCTATATCTAACGAAAAAGAAGACCAACTCCATTTGCGAAGAACCCCTGCATAATTCGAAATCATTGGCTCTTTAGAGAATTCAAGCCAATAATAGTCACCAGCACCAAATGCCGTTTCTACAAGGTGAATGCGTTCGATCTCGTCCTCCCTAGTTTCCATGTTGGGAAGAGGTCATTGAAATCGTTTCCAAGAAACTATATTCCACCAGGGGATTCGAAGTGTCTTAGAATGAAGAAACTATATATTCTACGTGTCTCTTTAGCTTCCTCGGCTTAAGACTGCGTTCCCCCAAAGGGAAAATTTTTTCCCTTTGGGGTCAAGGTCAATATTAAAAGGGAAAACAGTCACTCATGCTTTTTTTATGAATTCGCTACCCACTGAAGCTACGAAAGAAATAACCAAGGACTGAAAACTACGTTCATTTCCCTCTGGTTTACGAGACCTCACATCCAAGGCAATCTTCGCTTGCAACTGGGTGGCTGTAAAGGAGATAAGGATAAGCTAATATCCATTTATTGCACGTTCAATAGCAAGTCTTGACAGGGAGGGAGGATGGGCTGGGGGCGTGAGGGTTGTAGGAGATGAGAAAACGGTGTTATAATTTAACGTTAAAGGGAATGTCTCCTAGTGAGCCATCGTGCATGATTTTTACTTTAAGGGAGACCGCCTTGCCTCTCCTTTTTCAGGGAAATGAACTCTAGAATAGATGAAGACATCACTAAATTCCCCCGGGGGCTGCAGCGCGATTTTCATCCCTCGGAATTCAGGTTTCAAATCCCAGTGTTTATTTCTATTCACTGAGCTCGGAAACTTCTATCACATACACACACACACATACATATATGTGTGTGTTTGTGTGTGTGTGTTATATGTTGCGTGTGGTATATATTTTAAAATAATATATAAATTTTTATTATATATAATATATTATATATATATATATATATATATAATCTTACTTTTTATGTATATTAATATATATTATATTATTAAAATATAAATATATTATATATATAATAGTATTTATGACACACCCACACCACACACACACACACACACACCACACCCACACACACACACCCATATATATATAAATCAAAATATATATATATATATATATATATATATATATTTATAATATTAATTTTCTTATTTATATATATAAAATATATATATAATATATAATAGTTGTATGTATTTATATATATATATTTAATTAATTTTATTTTGCTTAGTTTATATAATACATATTACATGGTGTAACTCTCTATTTTTTAAGTGGCGATGTATATATATTTTGTTTTGGTGTTGTGGTGTTAAACATACACAACACACACACACACACACCACACCACACACACACACACACATATATATTTTATATATATATATATATATATAATTAATGTATTACATAATATACATTACATTTTTACATATAATATATATAATATATATATATTATTTTTTATATATTATAATGTATATACTATTATACTTATGCATTTAAAAATATATATATATATTTTAAAAATTTTTATATATATTATATTATATATAAAGAGAGAGAGAGAGAGAAAATACATATATGTATGTGTGAGTGCGTGTGTGTGTGCGTGCGTGGCGCGTTCATATATATATATAATATATATATTATATATATATATATTTTAATATATATATTATACAAAAGAGAGAGAGAGAGAGAGGAGAGAGAAAAAAGGGTACCAAAAAATGCATACATATTTTATATATTATTATATATATATTATAATACTATTTTATTATACATATATAATACACATTTATTTGTTTTTTTTTTCATACCTATATAATTCATTATTTAATTTGCGTATTATACTATATAATTACATAATAAAAACACACAATAATTTTGTTGTGTGCATAATATATATATATATATAATATATATATAATTTTAATATATATATATATATATATTATTATATAATTTATGTTTCATTACATATAGAAATGTTTAAATATTAAAACAACACATAATAAACAAAAAACGGATTCCATGTTTGGGCAGGGACCCCTTTCCCCCACCTTCCCACTCAACTCGTCTTCGTTTTTCTTTCCACTTATACATCGCAGCCCCCAAATATCTTTGATGTTGTCGCTCAGTCTTTTCTTCGGTTTGCCTCTTCCTCTGTTTCCTATCACCATCCCTGTCAGCAAGTCTTTCTCAATACTTTTACTTCTCATCACATGACCAATAAACTTTAATTTCCTCCTGTTCAAGATGTACAACAGCCGGTCTTTACAATTTATTTTTCTCAGCACTTCATCATTCGTCTTCTTCTCTGTCCAGCTAATATGCAGTACTCGTCTGTAACACCACATTTCAAAACTATTGATCTTTTTCTTGTCTATCTACTTCAGCACCCAACACTCAGAACCATATGGTGCAATTGGGAAAACTAATGAGGTCAATAACCACAGCTTTGTCCGTAAGGTAATGCTTCGGTCTTTCCAGATGTTATTGAGAACAATTGTGGCAATATATATATATATATATATATATATATATATATATATATATATATATATATATATATATATATAAATATGTATACACACATGTATATATGTATATATATAAATATTTATTTATATATATATATATGTATGTATATATATTAATGTATATATATGTGCATACACACACACACACACACACACACACACACACACACACACACACACACACACACACACACACACACACACATATATATATGCATGTATGTGACTGCCGCGATGGTCCAGTGGTTAGAACACTGGTCCCGATTTCAATTCCCCGCCGCGGCAGTCGTAAAAAAGCCTGCGTTCTGACTGCTTGCTCGAGCCCGAGAAAACGACTCGAGAAGTCAAACGCATGTGTCGTAGGGGAAGTCAACGCCATGGCACAAACCGCGGGTGATTAGGAAGGGCATCCAATCAGGTAAAAGTGGCACTGCCATATAAGCTCTCAGTAATGAATTGAGAGAGGCCTATGTCCTGTAGTGGAATGAATGGCTGTTAAAAAAGAGGCATGTATGTATATATATTACATATATATATAAATATATATATATATATATATATATATATATATATATATATATATATGTGTGTGTGGTTGTGTGTGGTGGGTTTGTGTTGTGTGTGGTGTGTGTGTGTGGTGTGTGGTGTATAGCATATACATTAGTCTATTTCTGTTACCAGTAGACCACGTGGCTGTTTGCCACGTGGCTCCAAGTCCCAAATAGGAACCATTCTTTCAGCGAGGGCGTAGATAACGTGTTATCTGATCTCGCTTGACCCTTCAGTTCGTGACCAACACCCGACGGTAAGGTCGGCCTAGCCCTCCCCCTCTGGGCAGGCTGACCTGACACGGGAGCCGCTTTACCCAGACATAGTCTCGTGTGTTCCCATACTGTGTGTCAACTCTTAGAAATA
>NC_051396.1:19137651-19140151 GCF_015228065.2 Penaeus monodon | reverse complement strand
GGACTCAATAGCAGACATGCTTTAATTGCTGACCACCATTTATGAGGATGTGATGTTTCTAAGAGAATTTCTGTCAAATGAGCGTTATATTCAGATTTAGCCTCCTTATAAACTTTAGTTGCTGTATTTCGCATGATAACATAATTTTTCCCAACGAGGACAAATGCGGTTAGCAGACCTGAGATTGTAGGAAGTATGCTTGTCCCTATAAGCTTGTTGAAATAGCACATTAAACCATGCTCTATCATGTAATTTAAGATTTAAGAGTTCTGATGGGTACAAACCTAGTTATGATGTCCAAACTAGTAAGTTCAGAGCATTAACAGAACAAGAAGCATTATGAACATCTCCAAACAATGTTATCAAAAGCATAGTAGATATCAACCCAATTAATTCTAAACTTTAAGAAGACTTGTCTAGCTAGATGGATCTTACAAGCTAGACTACGTTGTAACGTCAGTTATTAAAAGATCCAAAAGGTTGCCATTCCTGTGAGTTGCATCATAGACCATAAAATGCTTTGTTAGGGACACAATTCATCCAGTCGCGATGGTGAGCATTAAAATCCCCCATGAAAATAAAGCACGATCTCCCATCATTCGGTAAACAGTCTTAAATGCCGTCATTAAGTGTGTGTGTGTGTGTGTCTGTGTGTGTGTGTGTGTGTGTGTGTGTGTGTGTGTGTGTGTGTGTGTGTGTGTGTGTGTGTGTGTGTGTGTGTGTGTGTGTGTGTGTGCATTTTATATTTGCATTGTATTCACGGAAACACACACACACACACACACACACACACACACACACACACACACACACACACACACACACACACACCTATGTGTGTGTATATGTAATACCCATTTCACATATGGCCTATTTGAACACACACCTAATCCCTCCACAGAGATGCTCACTAATGGATCTTGGGTGTTTTGCATAACCCTTATAGCTACAGGACTTCCTTGGGGCCAGACACCTTCCATTACTTTACTATTGCCATACATATAACTCTGTTAACTTATCAATATATATTTAATACAGTAACACCAGCTTCTACATCCAAACCTTTGCTCGACACGACAGCGGATACGACATCCTCTAGGGAGGGATCTGGTGTGTGTTGAAATAGGCCATATGTGAAATGGGTATTACAGTGTGTGTATGTATATATATATATATATATATATATATATATATATATATATATATAATATATATATATATATATATATATATATTATATACATATAATTATATATATATATCAATATATATAGCTATATATATATGTATATATATATATATATATATATATATATATATATATATATATATATATGCACAAGAGTTATTTGAGATATAAATAATCTCTACAAATTTTCAAACAGTTACATCAGATGATCAGTTAATCCATCATTGTATTGTTCACTTTATGCCACTGAAAATAACCATTTACCAGCGATTTCGATGCATATAAATGATGTCTACTGTACACCCCCGTTTAGATAAAACACAGGCTTGGATAATATTTTATTGATTATTTCTATTTTTTTTTTTAATGCACACACTTTATATCACATACGAGCAGGTGTTTTCTCTTAATATGTCTTAACACCTGGTGTATTTTGTTGATTTTTAACTTATGTACTTATTAAAAGCTGAATACATATATTCCTACACATTCTTTATCATAAATCTGTTTGTACACCTCGTTAATCTCTTTTGTTTTTAATGCTGAAATTTACTTAAAACTGCATTCTTTTAGAGAGGATAATTCCTTGCGCTACGGAGCCGTGTTTGGTTTGGAATCAGGATGCTTATAACGAGAGTGAATGGCCGAGGACGAGACTTCACGCACTGATAATGATACTGAATGCTATTATTACTAAAGTTTTCTCAAGACCTTGTGGTTGTTTGTTTGAATTGCAGTAATTACTAAATGCATTACAATTTTTCATGTGGAAATTTAGATCTTCACTCACAGTTAATGTCGAAATGATCACAAATGAATAGTATAAGTCATTGGGAAAAAAAAGGTAAATTCTTAGGCCATACGAAGCACAAGAAAGAGCTATCACAATGCTATCCATCTGATACTAAAACTCTCCCTCTCCCTCTTCATTATCGCCTCCCTCTCCCCATTCCTTATCGCCTCACTCTCTCTCTCTCTCTCTCTCTCTCTCTCTCTCTCTCTCTCTATCTATCTATCTATCTATCTATCTATCTATCACTATCTATCTATCTATCTATCTACCTATCTATCTATCTATCTACCTATCTATCTATTATCTCTCTCTCCCTCTCTCTCTCTCTCTCCTCTCTCTCTCTCTCTATATATATATATATATATATATATATATATATATATATATATATATATATATATATATATGTATATATATATATATATATATATATATATATATATATCATTATATTTATTATCGATCTATTTATTATCTATCATCTATTATATATCTATCTATCTATCTATTTCTCATTC
>NC_051396.1:19107651-19115151 GCF_015228065.2 Penaeus monodon | reverse complement strand
AGACAGACAGACAGACAGACAGACAGACAGACAGACAGACAGACAGAGACAGGCACAGACACAGAGAACAGAGAGAGACAGACAGATAAAGGCAGAGACAAAAGAGAAATTCAAAATTCACAGACACACAACTCCCACCCCCCAACAGAAAAGAAAAAAAAAATGCGGCTCCACGAGGGTGTAACGCCGCAGGTCTCATTATCTTGCACCGCCGTTGCCCGCGGGAGAGAATAAGGAAAGCGCTAATGAGTCACGTATAAGGGTGAGGATGGAGACAGAAAGTACATTGCCAAATGTAAGTAAGGATGAAGCGGTGGAGGGAGCGAACGAGAGAGAGAGAGAGAGAGAGAGAGAGAGAGAGAGAGAGAGAGAGAGAGAGAGAGAGAGAGAGAGAGAGAGAGAGAGAGAGAGAGAGAGAGAGAGAGAGAGAGAGAGAGAGAGAGAGAGAGAGTCACAATATTTCATTTGTCACACACATGACTTATGTTCCTTGCTTATCTATGAATTACAGCATGGAGACGGAAGAACACGAGAAAGAGGCGCTAATATTTATATCTTCTAAGATATTATTCCTTAATCTTGAAGGGAAATCATGAAAACGATTGGAGGAGGGATAGAGAGAGAGAGAGAGAGAGAGAGAGAGAGAGAGAGAGAGAGAGAGAGAGAGAAGAGAGAGAGAGAGAGAGAGAGAGGAGACAGACAGACAGACAGACGGACAGACAGACAGACAGAGACAGAAGACAGTCAGACAGACAGACAGACAGACAGACAGAGAAGACAGACAGACAGATAACTAGATTGATAACTTGACAGATAGACGGAAAGATAGACAAACAGACAAACAAACACACACACACACACACACACACACAAACAAACACACACAAACAGCCAAAGAGACAGACAAACAAACAGACAGACAGAGAGACAGACAGATAGACGAACGGACAGGCAGGCAGGCAGGCAGGCAGGCATGCAGGCAGAGAGACAGGCAGAGAGACAGGCAGAGAGACAGGCAGACAGACGGACAGATGGACAAACGGGCAGACAGACAGACCGACAGACAGAAAAGAACGAGAAAGTGACAGACAAGAACAGAAACTCAAAGGTAAGAGGAAGAGCAGCTAGAAGAAGAAAATATAATGATAATAATGTGAAAAGAACGAAGAAAAATGAGACAATTAGAAAGAAATCACGAAGAAAGTGATAGAGCGAGTTAAGAAACGAATGAAGCAGCGTATAAGGAAAAATATTACATGGCGAACGAGATTAGAAAAAAAAATGGATAACGAGATCGCGAAGGAGATTACGTTCCAAAAATTGCAGGGATAAAGAAGACGAGCATATTGAAAAATAAAACAAGAAAATGTGTGCAGAGAAAGGAGAAAAGCGAGAACAAGACAAGAAAAGAGGAGAAAGATGGAAAGGAAGAAGGGGAGAAAAAAAAATTTAGAAGCGAGACATGTAGAAGAAGGAGAAACGAGGCAAGATGTAACGAGATTTAAGGCGGGGGTTGGGGGGTGGGAGGGTGGGGGGAACCGGAGTAAAGTGACATGACAAAAGAATGGGTGGAAGAAGAAGATGAGGAAGAATACGAAAAATAGGAAGAGTTGAACGGAAAAAGAGGCACGATGAATATAAATAAAGACAACAAGACATCAAGCAGAAGTCGAGGATGAGAAGGACGAGAGAAAAGAGGTGAAAGATAGAAAAAAGAAGAGAGGACAAAGAAAATGAGTTGATCGATAGATATATGCTTATGGAGAATATAGATAAAAATAGGCAATGAAACAAAGAGATAGAAGAATAAACAGGGAGAGGAACACGTACCTTGAGGAATCTATGAATATAAGAGTGTAGAGAGAAATATAAATGAATAAATATAAGAATAGATAGATAAAAAAAAAAACACTTCAGATCCTGTCTTTAAGAGGAAGCCTTTGAAAGCTTCGAAGACCGAACATGCCCGATTAACCGTATATCAGGGTAATGTTGAGGCACATGACACCTTTCCTGTCATTTACTGACACTTTATGGCACGGGAGCGAGTTCCGTCTTGGAAGAAGCGAGACACAAGTTGGTGGAGTATTGATTTCGTAGTACAATGCGAAGGAGGCGGGTGGGTAGTTGTAGGAACACTAAATATGTTTTGTTTGTTTTCTGTGTGGAACGGGAGGGTTATGCGTCGTTATTTTTATTCCATGGCAAGGGAAACAGAAAATAATGGTACGCCAGTCAGGAAAATTAAAGGTATCTGCTGATAAAATTCACGTACGACTGTCACACTTACTAAGAAATGAGAGCAATAAGATTATTTTTTTACGTAAAGTGTAAAAAAAAAAATATCGGAATCAATACGCCTTAAGGAACTGACAAAATACTAATGAATATCATAATATTCATTTTGTCAGTTCATTAAAGCGTATTGAATCCGTTTACACCCTGCAGCACTTGCCACTTCATATCACAGGACACAACACGTCACTAGATTCCTCACTTCACAGGACCTAAACTTGACAGGACTTACTCACTTCCCTGAACTTCTAACTTCACGGGATTTCAGCTTTGCAGGATCCCTCTTCGTAGGACCTACACTTTCCAAAAGATCCCCCCTCCTCCCCATAGAAGAAGCTCATACCTCCCCCCCTCTCCCCTAATGTCCTCAAAGTTACCCAACCCCCACCCCAACCCCATCCATAGCCTTATGAATCGACTTTCTCTTTTCCAACAATAACCCTCTCCCCCCGTCCTTCCCACTCCGCCCCCCCCTCCCTCTCCCTTCTCTCCTCCTCTCCCTCTTCCATTCTGGCCCCCTCCTTCCCACCACCCTCCCATCCCTCTCACCCTCTCCTTCCCATCCCCATACCTCCCTTCCCTCCCTTCCCTCCCACTCCTCTTCACCCTCCTCCCTCCCATCCCTCTCACCTCCTCCCTCCCACCCCTCTCACCCCTCTCCCACCCTCCCATCCCCACCCCCACCCCATCATCGTCCCCCATTGTTCGGAAGTGACCCCTTCCGGCCATAAATTGGAGCCAAGATACGGGTTACGGAAAAGCACTCGAGACAATTTAACAAAGATTCCACTCGGGTCTCCTTTATATTAAGGGGAGGCGGATGTCACGCTCGGTGGCGGGGGCTTTATGGCGAAAGGGTCGTCCCTGAATTCAGCCCCGGCTTCGTCGACGTCCATTTCTGCCCTTTTCCTCTCTGCATAGTGTATCACTTTCATGAATGGCTTCAGGATCTTTTGGAATTGATTACAGGATATCATTATAGGTGTACACACACACACACACACCACACACACCATATGTTTGGCGTGTTTATATATATTATAATATATTAATATATATATATATTAATATCTAAATATATAATATATATATATATGCATATAAGCATATATATATAGATATGATATATATAATATATAATATATATATATATATATATATAATATATATAGATATATAGTATATAATATAATATATAATATATATATATAATATATATATATATATATATATACAGACAGATAGATAGATGGATATAAATATAGATACAGGAATATATATAGATATGGAAAGAGAGATAGACATGGGTGTAGATATAGATAGAAGACAGATAGACAGAAAGATAACGAAACAGAGAGATAGAAAGATAAGATAGATAGATAAACTGATAAACAGATAGATATACAGAAAGACAGATAAAGCGAGATAAATAGGTGTATCAATAGAAGAACACAGAGAAGAGAAAGCTAAGCAAACAAAAAAATAAAAGTAGAATTAAGCAGAACAGTCAGAGATGGAGGAGCCACTAAAACCAACGAACAGAAAAGAGCAAAAGAGTGTTAAGCACATGTGTAAACAAACGAATCTCGCCCATATTGAAATCGTGTAGTGTGAGTAAATGATTAGTGCGAATCGTTCATTACCAACAATTCTCCATTATTTCTTGTCCCTTCTTTTCGAGCGAGGCTGTGAGGCTGGCCATTTAAAGGTGCAGGCGTGAGCGCCTCTCTCTTGCTTCGTTTGTGGCGGGGATAAATTTGTTTTATGTTTTAAAAAGAATCGTTGTGTTTTCAGTCATTCTGCTTATTCTTATTCTTTTTCCCCTTTTTTTCTTCCCTCCTTCTTTTTGTCTTTCGTTCGTGGCCTTTCGTTTACTCTGTTTCTTTTTGTGTTAGTCGGTCTTTATTTGTTTCTGTATGACTCTGCCTCTGACTCTCTGTTTTTTTGTCTCTCTGTTTCTCTCCCTCTGTCTCTCACTCTGTCAGTTTCTCTGTCTGCCTCTCTCTCTCTCTCTCTCTCTCTCTCTCTCTCTCTCTCTCTCTCTCTCTCTCTCTCTCTCTCTCTCTCTCTCTCTCTCTCTCATTATTCCTTTTAAGACTTAAACATACACTGGTTTATGCTGATGCACATTCAAACATATTAGCAAATGATTATAATACTACTGCAATCTATCTTGAAACTAACCAAAGTCTGTACATACAAAATTCATAAACATAGCAACCAAATATTATCTGTACATTTAAAACTCACGGTGCTCTTAAAAAGATTCCACATTTGACTAGACCTTGGGATAATCCTTTCTGTACTGATTATAGAAGGAAGTGGAATTGTTGTTTGTAGATATAATATTCTTTATGACGTACTTATGTATCCTCTACATGTTTATGAGATAAATATACCCATCTGATACAAATTTCAAGGGTGGGTCATTGGGGCTCCCTTCAGGTAGAGTGGGACTATCAGTGCCGAGAGGCTACATGATAGAAATGATGAATTTGCCTGCTTTTTCTTGACGTTTCCAACGTAATAAAAGACTAGGAATCTCATGACTCCTATATTAAGTAAACTCAACGTTTTACTTCATTACTAAAAAAAAAGTAAAAAAATATATACTATATGTATATATGTGTATATATATATATATATATATATATATATATATATATTATATATAATATATATATATATTTTTTTTTTTTTTTTTTTTTTTTTTTTTTTTTTTTTTTTTTTTTTTTTTTTTTCCATTAGTTGCAAATATGGTTAGAATTTTTTTTTTATCATTATGGCATACTCAAGAACTGAAAGTAAATTATAATAAATGCATAGTTGAAAATGTCATTCTGGATACAATTAACCTAAAACTTACACTGTAAGCATTACAGTAACTGAAAATGTAAATTTGGGTATTAGTCTTTTGAAACTAAACTGTGTTTAGTAAACATCAGGAAGGAAGGGAAGATGACAAAAATGCAGGACAGATTACACTACCTTTGATGCGTATAAGGATGAAAATCTTGAAAGCAGTTTTTTCGTAGCACGGCATCACAGGTGGCTGCATATAGACTTTGGTCTTGATTCTTTGTTTTTTTTCTTGAGGATACTTTTCATCTGCCTTTTTGTTGAACAAATTTAGGCCAACTGTACTCTCCTATTACTCGTATTAGTGTATTGAATCAGGCACACTTTATGTTAAATTGCGGTTAGTATTCTTTCCAGAATCTTTGATGTATGACAGAAGCCTCCTTGCTACATCCTTTCTGAACTGCAGAATAGGCAGCGAGTCTCCAGCAATTTGTTCTCTGTGTGTATAGCTGGCTCAAGACCGAAGAATAATAAGTGCCACCGCTTTATAGAAATTTCTTATCAGGCACATGTATTTGCCGGAGCAAATGTTCCTCTGTGCGTGTGTGTGTGTGTGTGTGTGTGTGTGTGTGTGTGTGTGTGTGTGTGTGTGTGTGTGTGTGTGTGTGTGTGTGTGTGTGTGTATGTGTGTGTGTGTGTGTGTTTGCGGGCACGCGCCCATCCTTCCATGTGAATGGCTGTTTTGCTCTTATTCAGATATAGCATCAAGGAAAATGACACGTAATTTGAATGGCAGCGAAGTCTCCCTCCTTCTGGGGAACTTGCCTTCAGACAACTCGAGTGACGCAGAGTGTTTCACACGAGCCAAAACCTCCGGAAATTCACTAACAAAGGCACAGGGGGAAACTAGTGTGCGATTTACATTGTGCAAGAACCTGATCAAGCACAGCAAACACAGCAAGGCAAAGTGGTGTGAGAAGAGGAGGAGGAAAATGTAAAAAATAAAGATGATGAAGGAAATGATGAACAGTGTAGAGATCGTAGAAGATGGAAAAAGAATCAGAGCCGGCAAAAGAAATTTGCTTCAATCGATTTCTAAAACTAAAACCAATGTTTGAAGATTGCTCTGTTGATGACATTTCTTTTTTTATATAACACAGTTATTGAGAATATAATGTACGAAACTAGCCTGTATGATACTCAGATATCTAAATGTATCAATAGACTAAAAAATAGTGAAATTTTTGTTTGGTATAAATATAAATGTAGGTTATCAGTGGCTGCCTTCCATTTATCTATATTGCTCCTCAAGTGATAATGTTCAAGTGACACCCAGAGAGATTTTTAAAAAATGCTTGCCAAGCTACATTTGAATGAGTCAGTCAGTCAGGCAGTCAGGCAGTCAGTCAGTCAGTCAGTCAGTCAGTCAGTCAGTCAGTCAGGCAGGCAGTCAGGCAGGCAGGCGTCAGATCTGAAGAGTGACAAGTGACAGAGTAAAAGGAGAAGAGAGAAAGAAGAGAAGAAGAGAGAGAGAGAGAGAGGAGAGAGGAGAGAGGAAGGAGAGAGTAGAAGAAAGGAGAAAATAAGAGATAGATAGATAGAAAAGAGAGAGAGAGGGGAGGAGAGAGGAAAAGAAAGAAAAGAAGGAGGGGGGGGAATGATGGGTGAAGGGAGAAAAAAGGAGAGAGGGATGAAAAGTAAAGTGGTGGTAAAGAAAATCTAATATAGAAATGAAGTTGATGGAAGGGCAAAGATACGAGGAGCGGAGAGGAAGGGATGGACAAGAAATGGTAAGCCTATATATTGAAAATTGTTAATAATTCATGTTTTTTATGAAATATATATGAAGACCATCTCCAAAAATTACGAACAAAAATATTTAAAAAATTAATGGACGACAAGTCTTCACTGGCGGCAACTCATGGTACGATTCATTTATCTTCTTGTTACTATCGTGCTTTTGCATGATTTATGGAGTGAACACCATGCAGGTCTTCATTTACTTGGGCATAATGTATGTAAAAAAAAATCATTTGCTAATTACAGGTAATAAAAAACGAATGAAATTTAGTGTGTCTATATTGGCACCCTCCCTTCTCTGTTTTGACCGTGGGTTGGTTGCGTTGCCACTTCGAACCGGGAAACCCGTTACTAGAGAAAGGGATAAATTGTCTTTGGTAATGCCGAGTTCTACACTGGAGTTAAGCCAAGGCTATAGGTATTCCTTCCACTGTTCTGGTGATATGTTGAAACTGTCGCGTAGTCTGACGCAGGTGATATAGGTGGGATGTACGATGATAATGGATCTTGAACATCGGAGTGAGGGGAGCAAAGTCTTTTCGCTGCTGCAGGCTCTGTAGATGGGTTCATTGCCAGATTCATCTTCTTGAATAATTCTTCTAG
>NC_051396.1:19062651-19065151 GCF_015228065.2 Penaeus monodon | reverse complement strand
GGGGTATTATACTGTATATACATGTGTATATGTAGTAAAGAAGGTTATTTGTAATATAGTACAAATCATATGGTATTAGTAACCATATTTCAGTAAAACGTAATACAGTCTAGAAAGGATGCTTATCAAGAGCAATAGAATACAGGCTATATCCCTCACCCCCCCCCCCCCCCTCTCTCTCTCTCTCTCTCTCTCTCTCTCTCTCTCTCTCTCTCTCTCTCTCTCTCTCTCTCTCTTTCTCTCTCTCTCTTTCCTTCTTTCTTTTCCGCTCTCTCTCTACTTACCTTACTCATTCACATTCTTCCTCCCCCTTTCCCTTCAGATAAATATCAAATCTATTCCCTACCCCAGTTATCATCTCTCTCTCTATCTCTTCCTGCCCAGATTATCAGCTATGACTCAGACCGCGGGGGCGTGACAGTCATCATCGAAAAGGGTGACGTCACGACCAGTTCCCTGCTGATCCAGGACGCCCGACCAGCTGACTCCGGCCGCTATGACTGCAACCCGTCAAACGCCTCACCGGCCAATCTGACTGTGCACGTGCTCAATGGTGGGTGACGGCTGAGCTGGACTGTGAGGTTGTTGTTTGTGGCGCTATTGATAGTGAGGATAACTAAATATATCATTATCATATATCTATATATTTTATTGTTTTTTCTTCTTCTCTTTGCTGTTATTATTGTTATCGCTGTTATTTTCATATATTATGTATTGTCATTATTATCATTTTAATTGTTCTTCTTATTATTGTTATAATTGCTATTATTGCTAGTGTTATCATCGTTAATATTATTATCATTATTACTGTTTAAACTATTCTTTTTGTTTTATCTATCATTATTCAATGTTGTAGTAATATCATTGTTATTATCGTGATCTTATTAAGTTATTATTATTGTTGTTATAATCATTGTCATTACTGTTAATTTTGTTATTGTTATTTTCATTGTTATTGTTATTGTTATTTCTATTGTTGTTACTGTTATTGTTATTGTTATTGTTATTGTTACTGTGTTGTTATTGTTATTGTTATTGTTATTATTATTATTATTATTATTATTATTATTATTATTATCCTTATTATTATTATTATTTTATTATTATTATCATTTTCAATATCATTATCATTATCACTGTCATTATCATTATCATTATCATCATCATCATCATCATCATCATCATCATCACTAATATTTTATTAATATTGTTATTACTTTCATATCCATTACTACTACTGCTTCTACCACTAAAAGTACTACTAGTACTATTAGTACTACTACCTCTTTCAGTATTGTGATCATCATTGATATCATTGTTTTTGTTATTATTGCTGATAGATTACTATTATTTTCTTTATTATCATCTCATTATCATTGCTACTACTACCACTACTACTACTACTACTACTACTCCTACTACTACTGTTGTTGTTGTTGTTGTTGCTATTATTATTATTATTATTATTATTATTATTATTATTGTTATTATTATTATTATTTTCATTATTATTATTATTATTATTATTATTATTATTATTATCATCATTATTTATTATTATTATATTATTATTATATATATCTATTATTTTCATTAGTATTATTAGTATTATTATTATTGTTATTATTATTAGCATACTATTATCAATATTGTCACCTTATTTTATTTTTTTTTTTTTTTCTAATATCCGCCTTCATTTTCTATGCAAAGATTATGAGGCATTAGTTATTCATGCTCTTTATATTTATAACAGAATTTATCGTTATCGTAACTGATATAGCTCTGATAATTATTTATAGCTTGTAAATTTTATATATATAAAATACCGTCCAAATCTCCCTCCCCCTCCTCTGTCCATTATTAATTGCCACTTTGTTATGTAGTAAACATTTCCCGGTAATGTAATTAGTTCACCACACACTCAGCCCTCAGTGTTAAAAATTCCATTAAGAATACAATACCAACAAGGAGAACAACAGACGTATAACACAAAACCCTTTCTTGCTATGATTTCCAAAGGCTTTTGCATTAGTGCGCGTTGTCTCTGTTTCAGGAGAACACCCGGCAGCCATGCAGCATGGAGGACAAGGCACCTACACGTCCTCCTCCCTCAGGAACATCCTCTCGCTCCTCTCGGTCCTCGCCGCCCTCCATAGAGTCCTTCAGTAGGCTCATTCTCTTACCCCTCACCCCCCACCAGCCGGAGTAGGATCCAGTCTCGGTTTGGATTCCTTGCGCTTTCCGTTGCGTCTCTCTCTCCTTCAGATCCTTCGTCGGTTATTCGCACTGTCGTTCCCCGAGGATCTCCGCAACAGGCGCTCCTGAAGGACTTCTTCGCGGGGATCTCTCAGAGCAGGCTCATACTCGGCTCTCTCTGGATATTCCACCGGAGCTATAATAGCCCCCTCCTCACAACACCCCCCTTCCATGTCCGTTTCCACCTCCCACTACATCACATACCCATTCCATCCCTTCTATCCCCCACATACTCCTCACATCA
>NC_051396.1:19050218-19052718 GCF_015228065.2 Penaeus monodon | reverse complement strand
TATACATATTCCTTAACTCTCTTTTTTCAATGTGAGTGCTTGGCAACATAATTTCCTCCAAAAGTGCTACACGGACGACATGCCTGTTTGCACATTGCACATATATTCATAGACATATATTCTTAACAAAATTACAAGCCCATTAGTTTATCTGTGAACAACTGTGCTAAACTGTTATCTTGAACTAACGTAAGATAATGTAACTAATGTTGCAGGTTTATTCTTTCTCGTATGTATGAATAACAAGATCCGGACGCTGGTTTTAAAATTAGAGCAACCACACGGGGCTTATCCGAAGGGTCCTTCAAACTCTCGTGCGAACTGTTATTACTGTGGGCGTTGCACTTGTTATAAATCTAGTGTGTACTTCAGCTGTTGTTTTCCCTCTCATCTCTCCTTAATCACTTACGGGGCTTTCGAAACAAATACCTACAGCTACATATCTAGTAGTAATAAATTCATAATTGTTATTATATTTTTTGTTCAGTATAGGAAACTTAGTCTAAATATATATATATATATATATATATATATATAATATATATATATATATATATATATATATATGTGTGTGTGTGTGTGTGTGTGTGTGTGTGTGTGTGTGTGTGTGTGTGTGTGTGTGTGTGTGTGTGTGTGTGTATGTGTGTGTGTGTGTGTGTGTGTGGGTGTGTGTATGTGTGTGTTTATATACAGATACACATACATAAACACACACACACACACACACCACAACACACACATATATATAATAATATATATATTATATATATATATATATATAATTATTATATACTATATATATATATTATATATATATATTTATATTTTATATTATATTTATATACACCACAAAAATATATTATATATTAATATTAATAATATTAATTATAATATATATTATTAAAAATTTTAAAACACATAATGTGGGTGTGTGTGTGTGTGTGGTGTGTGTGGTGTGTGTGTGTGGTGTGTTTTGTTTTATAAAATAATTATAATATATTAATTATATATATTTTAAATATATATAATGGTTATATATTATATAAATATATATTTAATATATAAATATATATTAAATTTTATATATATTTATAAAAAAATTTTTAATTTATATTATAATATATATATTATTAATTATTTTTTTTGTATGTATATATGTGTTGTGGTATATGTATATACATAATACACCCCAATATATATATATAAAAATTGTATATATATATATTTTTAAATATATATTATATATATTAATATATATATATTTTATATAATAAACACATATATTAAAAAATACATATTTTATTAATATATATATATATATATATATATTATATATGTTATATAATATATATATATATAATATATATATATTATATATTTATATTTGTATTTTATATATTATTATATATATTATATATATATATACTATAATATATATTTTATATATACATATATATATATATATATATATATATTTTATATTTCACTGATTCTGGAAATATTTTTTCATTCTACATAACGCAAATGGTTGAAGAGAGAGAGAGGGGAGAGAGAGGAGAGGAAGAGAGAGAGAGAGAGAGAGAAAAAAGAGAGAGAGAGAGGAGAGAAAGGGGGAGGGGGGAAAAGGGGAAGAAAAGAGAGAGAGGGGGGAGAGAGGGAGAGAGGAGAGAGAGAGAGGAAGAGAGAGGGAGAGAGAGAAAAAGAGAGGGGGAAAAGGAGCGAAGGAGGAAAAGGGGAAGATAGAGAGAAAGAGAGGAAGGGGGAGAGAGGAATGGGGTGCAAAAAAGGGGGAATATGTGTTGGGTAGTGTTGCACAAATTCAAAATATATATAATATAATATATATATATATATATATATATATATATATAAGTTTTATATATATATATAATATTTTTATATATATATATATATATTTTATATATATATATATATATATATATATATATATATATATATATTATATAAAATATATATTATATAATATATATATATATGCGTCTGCGCATACATGTTCCACATGCAAATGTACTTAAAGAAGCACAACACCCTTTTTTTCCTACTTAGAGCCTCATCCAATCATAAACAAATTTATCAAACTAATATTCTCTCTACCACCGTTCCCCTTCAAAGGGATTCCCAGACAGACGAAATATTTTGTTTAAAATAGCTAAGCTTGATGTGACAATCAGATTTAAATGTCCACATAGGAGGCAATGTCGTGTGTGAAAGTACTCCTTTCTGCTAGGTAATGAACTAGCATTTTACAGTGCATTCCTAGAAAAGAATGACCGAGATTTTTGTTCTTTAAAAACATGTGCTTACTGTTACCCTTCTTTTTTTCTTTGTGCATTTTTTAGCGGAATTTATCTAACAACCTTGATGAAAATAATATCCCTAGCGAATGCTATTGCAAATGCACAGAATGCATTTGGAATACATAAAGTTATTTCTCTCTAATAATTTGTCCTTCAGAAATGCAAATTACTCCTTTTTTATT
>NC_051396.1:19018732-19021232 GCF_015228065.2 Penaeus monodon | reverse complement strand
ATTCATTTCTGTCATCCTATTTGTAAACTTACAAAAACTGTACGTTTAGGGTGTTTAGTTTTTCATTTAGAATGTGGATTTACAAATTTCTAGCGTTATTTCTTTTCATAAAAATGGAAGGTTATGAACCCAAAGATTATTTCAAAGTCCGGGAAAGACAATATTCAAATTATACCTTTCCTCATGTATACCTTTCACAGGTGATCACAATCATATGTACATACCAGCTATGATAGTTATCAGTTCCAGTCTTCTTCAGTACTTAAGTAGTACTGGTTCTATATTTCATTAGTATTATTTTCTGTGTCTATACGTGTGCGTTCTGCTGAGTTTACACTCTATTTTCTTCACGTTTGTCAATAACACCGTTATCAAGGCATCATATTTTGGAACATCAATGTTATTGAAATCTTCAGCCTTGCCCGTAGACTTTTTCATGTAGGTGGAGAGTGAGTACGGTAGTACTAATTTACTTAATCGTAAGAATATCTCTCAGCTATTATGGGGATTATAAAGATGAAGCTGGAAGGGAAGTTGAAGCAGATGTATTAACAATGTTGCATTTCTTATTACTGTGTCGGATTAGAGGACGCTATAACAGGGACGGCGATCAGTGATATTGAAATGAAGGCTATATTGTATTGGGCAGATTAATGAATGTTTTCTCCGTACGCATCCGTAATTTTGTCGTCAACTCTTTGATATTGTAATCACGATTCTCATTATTGTTGGTATAATTATTACTATTATTATCAGTATTATTATTATTGTTATTATTGTTGCTGTTGTTGTTGTTGTTGTTATAATTACTATTATCATTATTAATAATAATAATAATAATAATAATAATAATAATAATAATAATAATAATAATAATAATAATATTATTATTATTATTATTATTATTATTATTATTATCATCATCATTATCATCATCATCATTTTCATCATCATCATCATCATCATCATCATCATCATCATCATCATCATTATCATCACCATTATTAT
Organism: Penaeus monodon; assembly: GCF_015228065.2. NCBI lineage: Eukaryota > Metazoa > Arthropoda > Malacostraca > Decapoda > Penaeidae > Penaeus > Penaeus monodon. The sequence goes on along the minus strand of NC_051396.1, from coordinate 19,020,224 downwards.
CATTATTATTATCATTCTTGCTCTTTCCATCACTATTATCATAATTCATTTTAATATCATTAGCACTATTACTAATGTGATTATAATTAATTCTTATTTGATTTTGATTTTTATTATTACTCTTGTTATTATTGTTATCATTATATTATCAGTTTTATCATCATCATAAAAATAATTGTTATTATAATCATTATTACTAATAATGGCATTACTGTTATCATTGTTATTATTATTATTATATTATTATTATTATTATTATGATATTATTATTATTTGTTATTATTTTTATTATATTATTTTATTATTATATATTTATTATATTATGTATATGATGATTATTTATTATTATCATTATTATTATTATTGCTGTTGCTGCTGCTACTGCTGTTATTATCATTATCATTATTATTATTACTATTATTATTTTGATTCATCATCTTTTTTTTCATTCATATTGTAATTATTGTCATCATCTTCTTTAATATCATCGTTATCATTATCACAAACGTTTTTATTAATTTCATGACTTGATTATCATTATATTTGTTATAATCGTTATCAGCTTCCCCCCCCCCCCCCAAAAAAAAAAAAAAAAAAAAAAAAAAAATATATATATATATATATATATATATATATATATATATATATATATATATATGTATATATATATATATATATATATATATATATATATATACATACACACACACACACACACTAAGCGGCATACACTTGATACAAATTATTGTTTCTGTCATCTGGGCTATTACTACTGTAATTCCTGTTCGTGTGCTTGATACACACTTGAGAAAAGCTAGAATAGTGTTATGCAATGGTGATATGAGAAGCATATTAGGATGGTAATCAGATTCTGAACACGTACAGATTTCTTTAGCTTTTTCTTTGTATAGCAGTAGAAATTTAAGGACTGCGATGAATGTAATTCTTTCGTCTTGGTGGTAAAATTCATACACTCACATACACACGCAAATACACACACACACACACACACACACACACACACACACACACACACACACACACTCACACTCGAAAACCTAATTAAAAAATTATCGATAATGCTGACCATTAACACTGGTCGGAATGAACAATCATTCATTTTTGCTACTCGGATATGATCAATAAAACACATTTCTAGAGCAGTAATGATCACACGCATATAATTGGATATCTGTATTTTGTAGCGGGGGGATCATACATAAGCATTATACAGTAGGAGATTTATGTACCGATTACTCATCACAATTAGATACCGTCATTTCTGATTGGAACAGCTATAATTACACAGCGTAATTAGGAGCAGAATAATGATTGTTATCATCGCTTGTCGGAACAACTTTAATGACGGAAACAATGGCAAAGTGCACTTGATAGTTAAAAAGGTATGTTATCAAAAATTCCGATGATCCTGGAAAAAAGTTAGTTGATCCCCGTGTCCAGTTTTAGATCCCAGAGATAGATATAGACAATT
>NC_051396.1:18998732-19001232 GCF_015228065.2 Penaeus monodon | reverse complement strand
TACGTTCATGATTGCAGTACTTCTGGTTTTAAAGTAATAGGTTTATGTTTCATGTTAAACACATGTGTAGTCATTCACACGCAAGCATATATATACATATATGAACACGCACACACGCGCGCGCGCGCACACACACAAACACACACACACACACACACACACACTCATATATATATGTGTGTGTGTGTGTTTGTGTGTGTTTGTGTGTGTGTGTGTGTGTGTACGTATGTAGTTTGTTATAACGGAGATGTCAGGTTCAAACCATGAAAAACATTCGACATGGATAAATAATAGTAATAATAATAATAAATGAAATGACCATCTACCTTCTTTTGGAAATGCAAGTATATCGGTATCCTTCACTAATGACAAAGTTTTCTTGGCAAAACGCCACTTCGTGTTCATAAGGACGATTTCCTGCGGCCACCACAACGACGGTTCAAACATGCTTTAGCGTTTTACGGAGATGAAAAAACTCAAGGTCCTATTGGCCACGGCGTTTTGCCTGTGGTCATTTGAAGACACGACGTCGTACATCCAAAGAGGACTGAGAAGAATCGATACGTTAGAAACGGGCCAATGGAAAGTCCTGATATAAAATAACAATGAGTTCAAAATTTGCATATGTCCTTTACAAACGGCATTGTTATCCGTTAACTGTATCGGCGTTTAAGTCCTTGTTTGTGCTAAAAAGGCACGGCTGCTATGGACGGTGTTTTGCTGTAACATACGCTTATGGAAGCGAGTATCTCTACCAGTGGTAATATTTGTAAGCGCGACTTTGGGCGAAATACCTGTTCACTGTCCTAGGCACTTATTTATCGTATTATTTATATGTCTGTACATTTATCAACCTATCTACTGTCTACACACACACACACACATACACACACACACACACACACACACACACACACACACACATATATATATATATATATATATATATATATATATATATATATATATATATATATATATATATATATATATATGGGGACGCTGTGGCCGAATGGTTAGAGCGTCGGACTCAAGACTGTCACGACGGCAATCTGAGTTCGAGGGTTCGAGTCACCGGCCGGCGCGTTGTTTCCCTTGGGCAAGGAACTTCACCTCGATTGCCTGCCTAGCCACTGGGTGGCCAAGCCAGCCCAAGTCAGTGCCGGGTAAATAGAGATGGTGACTCGGAAAAAAACAAAAAACAAAAAACAAAAAAAAACACCGGGCGGAAGGCAATGGCAAACCACCGCTCTAAATTTCCAAGAAAAATCATGGAAGCCCATGATCGCCAAGGCCGCGGTGGCCGAATGGCTAGAGCATCGGACTCGAGACTGTCACGACGGCAATCTGAGTTCAAGGGTCCGAGTTACCGGCCGGCGCGTTGTTCCCTTGGGCAAGGAACTTCACCTCGATTGCAGACCTAGCCACTGGGTGGCCAAGCCAGCCCAAAGTCAGTGCTGGTCCCAAGCCCGGATAAAAAGAGAGAATGATTACCTAAAAAAGGTAAAACACCGGCACTCTCCGTGGAAAGGAACTGGGGACCCTACCACGTACTCACTCCAAGAGCATCACAACATGAAAAACTACAATTAAGTATCATGCTGTGACCACGGCGGCTCAGACATGAACCTACCGTTAAAAGAAGAAGATATATATATATATATACATATATATATATATATATATATATATATATATATATATATATATATAATATATACATATATATACATATATACATATATATGTATATATATATATATATATATTTAGGTGTGTGTGTGTGAGTGAGTGAGTGAGTGTGTGTGTGTGTGTGTGTGTGTGTGTGTGTGTGTGTGTGTGTGTGTGTGTGTGTGTGTGTGTGTGCATGTACTCTACTTATGATCATAGTTTGGCCATTTGTTACAAAAAAGACAAAAAAAACAGCAGAGCAACAGCGTTAGGTCCATTCTAAGGAATGGACCAAAAGTAAAAAATAAATGGTCATATTCTAAACCCTCGCCTTGCCTAAAATACAACGTTGGCAAAACCAGTTTCCTCGTTAGAAGGCCAAATGCAACACCACTAAAAAGAAGTATTGCATGAAGCCACGGCGCCTTATCCCTACCTCCGTGTCTACACATAAGACCCTGTTATGAGACGCAAAGCTTGAGTCTCTTAAAGGTATTTCTTGGGAGACATTCTCTTATTAGCTCTTGAGGTCACGACCTGCTTCGCGGAAGATCAGATCGGGGGAGGGAGGAGAGTCTAGCTTATGAGATGTGGGCGATGGCAAGACCGTGCTTGTGTGTTTTCTGTTTGTCCAAAATGTGGTATATACGTCGGTATATGAGGTTTATCGTTACCATAACTTTTTTGTTTTTATTATTATTTTTATTGCTATTTTTCATTATTATCATTATTATTATTACTAATTTTATTATTATTATTATTATTATTATTATTATTATTATTATTATTATTATTATTATTATTATTATTATTACTATTATCTATTATT